>NC_029789.2:25529821-25531444 GCF_000816755.2 Arachis ipaensis
CCTAGTTTCACTGTAAGTCATGAGTAACTAAACCTTTTTGGTTAAAGGTAGGAGCTCTATTTATCTTCTATGGATTGAGACTATTGCTTTTCTATTTTAATTAATGTATTGATTCAATTTTAAGTATTGTTTTCGTTCTTAATCTTATGAATCTGGGTGGAACGAAAGTATAACCCTTATTCTATATGAGTTCTTGTAATTCTCGAGCAAGTTATCTCGCTTGAACAATATCTTGAAAACAAATTCCTCCTAAATTTCTAATTACATAAACTAATTGGGATATGTGACATATAATCCTGTTAGCTTTGGGTAATTAGGGTTTTTGTGGCCATAAACTAGTTTTGAACTTAACCCTCTAATCAGAATTAAGTGACCATGAGAGTGGCGGTTATTGAAGGTTAGAGGAAACTAAATTACTAAGAGATTAGGGTTTAGTTAATTACAGTTTGCCATGAAATGAATCATGCATTGTTAATTGGTAAGAACTTTTAATTCGGAAAAGTAAATATCTTCGAAACCTTAACTGTTTTCTCTTATTGTTTTCACACCAAACCTGTTATTGCTTTCTTATTCTTTTGCTTATTGCTTTATGTGAATTTCAACCATCAAAACCCCTTTTTATTTTCCTAACTAAGCCAATTGGATAACCATTGTTGCTCAGTCTGACAATTCTCGTGGGATCGACCCTTACTCACCTGAGGTATTACTTGGATGACCCAGTGCACTTGCTGGTTAAGTTGTGCAAAATCCTAATTCACGCACCAAGTTTTTGGCGCTGTTGCCAGGGATTTTTTGTGATTGACAACTACTAGTTGTCTGGTTGCTTAGATTAGGTATTTTTTTCTTAGTTTTGTTTATTTACTTTTCGTTTTGATTCTCAACTTTTAGTTTTGTTTATTTTTCTCTAATTTCTCATTTTAAGTTTGGTGTTCCTTTATATGTTTCTTAATTTCATTTATTTATTTTACCTTTAATTTTTGAATTGATTCTTGTTCAGTTTGTAGTAATTTCAGAAATTAAGTTTGGTGTCCTCGTAGCGATTTTTTCTTTAAAATTTTCGAAAATATCAGCATTAGTCTTTGTTTACTCTGTGAATTAGTAGCTTAATTTCTCTTAATTAAGTTCAAAAATTTTTGGTTCATTTCTAGCTTTACTTTATTTTAACTCTGTTACACAGGATACCTCATAGGGAATCCTCTATACTCTGACGTAGAGATTTCTATTTCTCTGTGTTTTCTGTTTGTGTGTGCAAGAACAGGGAGAGTTCACTATGGATCCGAATGGTGATGCACAACTTAGAAGAACCTTGGGCACATCTCCCTCTCCTGATTTCTATGGAAGGAGTATTAATGTGCCTCATATTGGAGCAGATGATTTTAAGTTCAACCCACAGCTGATCATCCTAGTGCAACAAACTTGCCAATTTCATGGACTTCCGTAGGAAGATCCTAATATGTTCATCTCTAACTTCCTGCGGATCTGTGATACTGTAAAGACCAATGGAATGGACCCTGAGGTTTATAAGCTAATGCTCTTCCTATTTGCTGTGAGGGATCAAGCAAGGGAATGGCTTGATGTTCAACCGAAGGAGAGCTTAAACACCTGGAATAAGGTAGTCAACAG
>NC_029789.2:25531619-25534216 GCF_000816755.2 Arachis ipaensis
CCCCCCTCAGAGGTTGACTAAGTTGAGGACAGATGTTCAAACCTTTAGGTAGGGAGAAAGTGAGTCCCTTTACGATGCTTGGGAGAGGTACAAACTGATGCTCAAGAAATGCCCTCCTGATATGTTCTCAGATTGGATCAGGATATATATTTTCTGCAAAGGACTTTCTGATATGGCCAGGATGTCTCTGGATAATTCTGTAAGTTATTCCTTACACATGAAGAAAACACATGAGGAGGCCAATGAGCTTATTGAGATGGTTGCCAATAACCAGTACTTATATTCATCTGAGAGGACTCCAGTAAGGAAAGGAATTCTGGAAGTGAAGACTGTAGATGCACTTCTTGCTCAGAACAAGCATATATTTCAAAAGATAAGTCTTCTCACTCAACGATTGGGTGGCGCACAGAGTCCATATGCAAAAATTCAGAGCACTTCTCCAGATGTTCCTTATGATATGCGCAGTAGCTCCCCTCAAGGTGAAACTTGCAACTATGACCACTATACACCTGAGGAGGTCAATTATATAGGAAGTTCCTCCAGACATACCGATAATGTTCCTTATTCTCAAAACTTTAACCAAGGATGGAGAGAGTAGCCTCAGAGTCAGCAACCGATTTATCCCAGCAACTCTCAGGGAGGCTTTAATCAAAATCCAATCAACTACCTCCTTTCACAGCCTCCACAACCTCAGAGTACTCCTGATTTGGCGTCCATCATTGCAGAGCTTTTGAAAAGCTTTATACAGGAAACCCAAACATCCTTTAGGAACCTGGAGATGCGAATGGACCAGATGGATCAATGAATATCTGAGCAAGCTGCACTAATTAATATGGTCCCCAATGGCGGAGAAGAATGCGAGGCAATTCAACAAATACAAACACTATATTAACCAAACATGGAAATATCATTCATTTTGCATCAAAAACTAAATGCAAACCCTAAACCAAACACAAATATAGCTATCTCCATGCTTCAACCCTAAACAACATATCCTAATGCCGATACATATCACCATACATGGCTACCATTTGCCTCATTTCTGCATTCTCCTTCTCGAGGACCATCAACAATTTCGACAAGGACATGTCAGCTTGGTGCCGCAATTGATGCACCCGTTGTTGGTACCTAAGAACAACTTGATAGTTAAAGTTGAAGATCTTCAACTGCATTTCGGACAGCAACTGCTCAAGTGCCACAAAAGTAGCATCTTCTCTAGCTCGACTTTCTGCAGTAGTCGACAATCATCCATTGGCAACGATGCTTGAATCCTTGTATGGCTGATGAACTACAACACCAAAAGAAACGAGACACATTCCCTGCCTCATGATGTTATCACGCTTCATAAAGATGAGAGGCCCAAATTGAAGTTGGCCACATGTCCGAATGAGCATCTGCTCCATGTACTCGATGTAAACAAACTCTGTTCGGTCTAACTTTGGCACGACCTCATGCTCTGCACTCAAATATTGAATATCGCATAACAACACCATCAAGACCAAGACATGTAAACATGAAGGAACACAAACACACCAACTTACCAGTCTCCGAAGAACGCCCGAGAGTTACAACTCCCCTCACCACCTATCAACAATGCCTCGGCCATTTTCAGACTCTGAAGTGGAACAACCAAACCATCCAGCCCAACTCTGGATGATGTGGCATGTGCTCTTCATCATTCGGATCTTCCTGGATCTGACCCAGCCAAGCCTCCGCATCACTCTTGTAGCGGAAACTTTTGTGTTCATTGTCGCTGAATCCCTCCACTTGAAGCTGTGCATCTTCCCACTTGGTGTAGATACCTGGCCGGCAGCCCCTCCTCATAGCATAGAAGTGTTTCCTCCCATTCTCCATGGGTGCAACTCTTTTTCACTCTAGCTCTTTAAAAATGAGTTCCATGCAAGCGTTTTATATAGGGGCGGAATAATGCATGATGTTCATTTACACCAAGGGGCATCATCCAAACGAATTTGGATCCTCTAAAATTTAAATTTTCACTTTAAAAAGTAAAGTGTGATCTCTCACAATTTATTTCATAGGTGAGACCAAGAGAAAATATGAGAGATAAACTATTTAAGGGTGAGAGATCATACTTTACCCTCTAAAATGAAATTTAAAATTTAGATGATCAAAATCTCATCCAAACTATATAAGATGAGACAAAATTGTAATGATAATAAAATAATATTTAATATTATTAAATTCCTCACCTGTAATCTGCATTGCCATTTAATATTTCCTTCTAACACTAGTATACTATATTTAATTAAAATTTCTCACACACAACTCCTAACAAAATATTAGTTAGAACTCTCTAGACCTCCTAGAAATTCCTGAAGTGACCAGACGTATATATTAACAATTTTGAAATTTCTCCTATAAATCCCATCAATCACGTGCCAATGGCTAACCAAGAGAAAAAATAATAAGCTCATTTTAAGTTAGCAGAAAACGTTTTTTGCAGACTCCGCCAAACAATAGCATTTAAAATTATATCTCTTATATTATTAAAATACTCTATAATAATCATCTTTGTATATAAATTAGTGATCATTATTTTATTGGTTAAAAAAAGAAAAATAATATAAAATACATAC
>NC_029789.2:25534320-25540844 GCF_000816755.2 Arachis ipaensis
AAACTGAAGAAACTGAAGTGCATCTTATTTAATTCAAAAATACTATTCGTACACTAAAATCAGTCACTAAAATCAACTATTAATGTATTTGTGTATAAATATATATATGTAATTTAATTTATTACATCCAACACAATAATTACTAAATATTATACATAAAAATATACAATAAACACATACACATAAGTTTTAAAACAATAACTTAAAGATTAACTAGTATAGTTTATCTTTTAAAGGAAAATGCTTTAGAGATATGGGTTAAGGGTTGTGGGGTAACAATTACACTACAAGGGTTTAGGGTTTTCATAGCCAATGAAAAAAGGGTTAAGGGTTTCAGCTTATGGGAGATGAGTGTTAAAAGTTTAGGATGATTAGGGTTATCAGTTTCAGTTTGTGAAGATGAATGTTAAAGGTTAAGTGTGATTAAGGTTAATGAAAAAAATTATAGCAGTGTGTATTTAGATTAGTGTTTGTCAAATTGAAATTCGGATAAAATAGTAATTTTGTATATTTATTTTTGATATAAATGAGGTCGTGCTAATATGATTTATGTTTGGCAATTCTATGCTAAAATTGATTTTGATAAAGTGAATATTGTTTAGATAATATTACTTAAAATCACTCTAGATAGATAATTTTAGTACTCACAATATTCTTTTATTTAGTATTTTGGACTATAAATTTTTATTACTTATGACTATATTGTTATGTTTGATAACTTTTTTATTTCCTTTGTCCTTTTTAATAGAATTAACAATTTATATTATAACAAAATTACAATAAGGCATTCAATAAAAAAAAATCATAATATGAAAGACAACACTAACAACATAACAAAAAATTGAAATATTTAAAATGACTTGAAACAAATCTGAAAATTCTTATAGAGAAAACTATTGGAACCAATAATAACGACCAGAAAAATCAAATGTAAACACACGTCAAATGAACCCAGAACTTACAACTTCTTGCTTCAATGAACGCGCGTTTAGGTTGGACAATCACGATTTTGTTTAAACAGAAAAAGTTACCAAATACAAAAAAATCACGCTCAAGAAACTTAAATGCACTTTTATCCTCTCCAGGGTTTGCCAAACTAATTTCTCACATATATAGTTTTCTTATTTGGGATGTATATGTCAACTCCACGAACAAATTAAATATGTAAAACCTAAACCCTAAAAAATAACAAATCGTAAATACATAACTATAATTTCTAAATCATCAACTCTAAACATAAACCCTAGACCCTACAGCTCTAAACCCTACATATCTATCAAAACAATAAATGCTATTACTTTAAATTCTACACAATAACTCATAAACCATGAACTAAACTATCAAAATTTTAAATCCTCAATCATGCAAACAAAGTCGTAAATCTAAATAACTACTCATTATATTCTTTACCATAAACTTAAACATAAAAAATTATTCGAAATAACTAAAATGGACATCTTAAACCATTCAACAAAATATTAGGTTATTATACAATCTAAATTCAACTTTATACTATCCTAAATTATATAGGTATAAAGTTTTAATCTTTTATTTAAGTTTGTTTCATAAATTTAACAATTTTACTGCCATAACAAATTAAATTTATCACATCATAACAAACATTTTATGTATACTCTCCAATATAAAATAAAAACCGTTATAAATAAGCAGGTAAATTTCACTAACAATATAGCACGCTGAAAATAATTAATGGGTACCATACATATTGGATAGATAGAATTGGCCTTACTTGTATGGTGGATATCTACCATAATAGATATAAATTAATGTAAACCTTTTGTCTCTCTTTTTTGTTCGGTAGAGAACCTTTTCTCTTTTTTCTTTTTTTTTCAACATTTATCTTTTTATTCTAGACTTTTTACATATGTCATCAAAATTTTTATTTCTTAGCCCATTTTACACTTTTTTTACACTATATATAGCTCAAATTAACTACACGTTCAACAACTGTGTATCCTAAACCATGGGCCACGTACAATAAAAAAGTCATGTCAATATTAAAAAATTATTTTATAACTACACTTTTTTAAATATCGAAATTAGATTATTATATTTTTTGTACTGTTCATTATTAGACAAAGCTTGTCCATTGTGGGTCAAACTTCTACAGTTATTGGTTGTCACTGACCAAGGTTCAAGTCACTTTTACACTATAAAATACACGCGTACACACTCCCAATTTGGCACGCACGCTTCAGCAGCTTAGAAAGGAATCTTCCTTCAGCATAGTATAATTTTCCTTCTTTTAAAAAAGCATTTTAATTGAGACTTATCAAATCATTTAAAATGAGCTAAAGTCTATGAATTAAAATTTTTTGAAATAATTTTATAAACTATAGAGGAAAAACTAATTGACCTAACCTGTGATATATTCTTTGCATTTGAGATTTTCAGGATAAGGTAGATTTGAGTATGATTAAAATTTTTTTAGCATCTTGCCACTAACAAAAAAAAAACTTTGGACTGCTCTATATACATCCATAGCCATAATATCCAAATAGCAGTGAAAGAATTTAGCATTGAATCCATCATCCTTAGGAGCACTATGAGTGTGAATGCTAAAAGTTGCCTTCTTTACTTCTTCAATAGAATTCGATTTTAGTAGCTTTCTGTTCATGTCCGGGGTGACTTTGGCAGCAAAATCCTCCAGTAATTCACTCAGATTAGTGTGATTAGTAGAGGTAAAAATGTTTAAGAAGTACTCCTCGACTACCTTAGCTATCTCCTCTCGGATAGTGGCATAACTTCCATCAATCTTTTTTAATTTCTAGATTTTATTTTTGCAAACTCGGGATTGAAAAGATTGGTGAAAGAATTTTGTATTTTATCCCCTTCCTTTAGCCATTTCACCCTGAATTTTTCTTTTCATTAGCTTTCCTCTCTAACGTACTCCTTTTCTAATTTTCTTTCCAGATCTTCAATGTTCTCCCCTCCATTAACACCTGAGCATCTGAGACCTTCCAACTGGCTAAGTATCTCTTCTATTTCTTTCTTGGAGTTTGAATTTGATACCTACTTCCACGCTACAAGTTTATGCATATACAGTTTTAATTTCTGAGCTAAAATAAAACTAGCTCTTCAAGCTTCCGAAATAAGAGCCCTGATTTTCTTCATGATGCACTATCTCTGTTGGAATTTGAATGTTTTTTTAGTTTTCTTGACTTGGGGGTTTGTATCCAAAAGAATCAGTGCATGGTCTGATCCATTCTCTAACAAGGTAGGAACCACAGCATTAGGATAAATAGTCATCCATTCCCCATTAGCCGTGGCTCGATCTAGCTGCTCCATAATATGTTCTTCCTCCCATCATCTATTTGACCATGTGAATAGTCTACCAATCATTTCCAAGTCAATCGGCCCATTATCATCTATGCAATCAGTGAAATCTGAAATAGAGCTTTCAGATTTAAGCCCTCCACCCATTTTTTCTTGTTGGCTAATGACAAACCCTAATTTGACGGTTTGTTTTGCATTGAATTTAGAGTATTTTGATAACCTTTTGTCACATTTAGCCTAAGAATTAGCATGGTTTTGTTAAAAAAAAAAAAAAAAAAAAAAAAAAAAAAAAAAAAAACAAGGAGGGGCGCAGACGCGCACTACGTGCAGGCGCGCCGACTGTTAGATCCTGGAAGTTCGCGCGAACGCGCACCTGCCGTGTCCGCGCCGATTTGCTGCTACAAATGCTTGGGCCAAACCCCAAAGAGTTAAGCCATTTCTGGGCTAGCTCTAGGCCCCAGGCCCAACCCGATCTGCGCGAGCGCATGCATTGCGCCAGCGCGCCATATTCACAACTCGTCGACGTACGCGGACGCGCACTTGCCGCGCGCGCGTCCTTGCGTGGTGTCCCCAAACTAGGCCATGAACCAGAGAGTTGGGCGTGCCTCAAGCCCATTCTACGCCTCAGGCCCAATCTCATGTACGCGTGCGCGCATGATACGCGCACGCGCCCCTGCCTAATATGCCACCCCACGTTAACGCGCACTGTACGCTCACGCGTAGATCTCCATTCCCCTCAATGCACGCGGACGCGTACTTGCCGCGTGCGCGCAAATCTAGTGGCGCGACTCCCAGGCCATTCTCCAGAGAGTTAGGCCTGAGTTGGGCCAACTCTAAGCCCCTGGCCCAACTCCATGCACGCGTGCGCGCACGGTACGCGCACGCGTCCTTTCCTATTTCTGCTCATCCCCGCTTAAGCGCGTTGTACGCGCACGCGTAGGACCCAAGTTTTTTCAATGGACGCGGACGCGCAAGGTGCGCGCGCGCGCCAATTCAAAAATCGGGATAACCCTAGCTCGCGAAGCACACTGCGCAGTCGCGCACCCCATCCCCCCAACCTCCATCTTCTTCTTCTCCTCACCCCAACTGTCATCGCAGCAGCAACACCGGCCGCCGCCGCGCCATCATCACCGCCGACCACTCACCCTCACCTTCTCTTCCCTCTCTCACCACCACCCATCCTCTCTCTCTCACTCCTCTCTTCCTCCTCCCGGCCAAACCCCCACCGCGCCACCATCTCCGCCGCCGCGCCACCATCACTGCCTTCCCCTCTCTTTCTTCCCTTCTCTCTTACTCCTCTGACCTCCTCGCTCTCTCACCATCGCCGTCCCTCCTCCCCTCAGTTTCTCGAACCACCGCGCCACCGTTCACGACGGTGCCAGTCTGTCTCCGCTGCCCCTGCCCTATCGTAGTCCCCACTGTCCATTTTCAGTTTTTCCCGGCTCCCAGGTTCCTGCTCCATTTCTGTTAATTCTTTTCTATTTTTCCTTTTTATTTGTTCATTCATGTTCGTTCCTAGAATTGCATGTTAGTTAGCTAAATTCAAATGTTGAATGTTAGGATTAGTTAGAAATACTTGCGGTTAGGTAGCTAGGACTGGATAGAGGATTCTAGGCCTGATAAGTGCTCCATATGTGCTTACTTACTGTTTGTCTGTTTGAATGTTGTATGCTGATTTTGGACTACTCACGAAGCTAAATATTGAGAAGAAGTTGCTCCTACCTAATGATGTGAGACGGCGCATTAACGGTCGGATCCTTGAGTTAGGTGTTGATTTTGTTGACCGGGATTTGGGTGACATCAATATATCTTGGGTGAAGGAATTCTACTGCAATTTTTTCCGCCCGACCTTGGATTCAGTTCAGGTGCGGGGTAGAGAGATTCTGATACCGAGACCGCCATTGGGGAGGCATTACATTGCCGACACATTCCGCATGACCAGTGTGCCCATCATCAGGCTGAGATAGCCATCCATACCATGACTTTTGATTATGAGGCGCTTCGGCGCGTGATTGGGATACCGGAGGCTTCATGGGTTATGGATGCGGGCAACACCAAGCCAAAAGGGATGTTATTCACTCATTTGACTAGGGAGGCCAGGACTTGGCAGATGATCTTCGCCCACTACGTCCTGCCTACCACCCACTTTTCTGAGGTCCCCATGGAGATGCTTTTGCTGATCGGGTGTGTTATGGAGGGGAAGGATGTCTCCTTCCCTAGACTTATCCGACAGTGCATGTGGCGGGCGCATATTCGTGGCCTACTTCCATTTCCTACATTGGTCACGAGTATGGCGGCCTTAGCTGATGTCCCATGGTCAGATGATGATGTGCGACCACCACCCGCTGATGCAGATGACAGGGAGGTTACTATCCCCTGGGGTGTTTGGGTGCACGAGAAGCCACCTGCTAGCCGCCGCTCTCGGGCTAGAGCTGTCATAGGGACGCCTTCACCACCAGCCCCTGCAGCTGGCCCATCATCTTCTACAACCGCAGCTCCTCCACCATCTACAGACCCTCCAGCAGCACCTGAGCCTACCTATCTCCTGGTCCAGCGTCTCTTCCGGTTCTTAGAGCGAGAGCGACACCATGTCAGACGCCGTTTGGATTGGATGGACCAGGCACTTATCTCTCTAGGCGCTGAGCTACCTCCGCTTCCCGATTCTCCGGCCTCCGATGAGCAGGATCATCAGGAGGAGGACGCGGAGGCACCAGCTCAGCAGGATGCCCCTGACACTACAGAGCCAGCGCACATGGAGGCACCACCTCAGACACAGGAGACTCAGCCGGTCCCGCAGCCATAGTCAGAGCCAGAGCCTATCGTTGTACCTCCCACTGATCCTCCGGTTTAGCATCGAGGACGATGCTTAATTTTAAGTGTGAGGAGGGCACCGGTAGCATTATTTGGGAACCGGTGAACTTTTTTTTCGGCCTAGTTATCTCATTTTGCACATCCTTGTATATATTTTGATGCATTTGCATTTCTAGTTTGCTTTGGATACTTTTATTGCTTATTTTAGATTTTAGACATTTTGATGCTTCTAGATATTATTGGATGCTTTTGGATATTTTTTAGATCTTTTGGATGATAGATTCCGTACTTTTAGTGGATTCTTCTTTATTCATTTTGTTTATCTTTGTTTTTAGTTTGCGGTTGTGATTAGAAATCATGTTTTAAGTAAAACTTAGGCACCCTTTTTGCATATTATATTGATTCTAAGTGAAAAA
>NC_029789.2:25541879-25543836 GCF_000816755.2 Arachis ipaensis
TGCATTGAATTTAGAGTATTTTGATAACCTTTTGTCACATTTAGCCTAGGAATTAGCATGATTTTGTTATCTCTCCCATATTTGTGCTTAAGTGTAAAAACATGCTTTTTAAGCCTTATTTTGATGAATTCTAGTTCTTCTTTGATTCCATAAGATGCCTTGAGGTGTTTGCTAGTGATTCCAGGATTGAAGTAGGCTAGGCATGGATCAAAGGAAGCAAGGAAGGAAGCATACAAGTGGAGAGAAGCATAAAAAGTCAAAGAAGCAAAGTTAGCCATGCACGCGCACGCGCACAAGGCGCTCGCGCGAACATTGCAGAATCGACCAGGTTCTCACACCTTACCAAGAGCCTTTTATAGTTGTTAGTTTATTTTCATTGCCGTTTATTTTTCATGCTTCTTATCCAAAACCCCAAAATAACTCATAACCGATAACAAGACACTTCATTGTAAGTCCTAGGGAGAACGACCCGAGGTTTAAATACTTCGGTTTATAAATTTTAGGGGTTTGTACTTGTGACAAACAACTTTTTGTACGAAAGGATTAGTGATTGGTTTAGAAACTATACTTTACAACGAGATTTCATTAGTGAAATTCTAAACCGTCCAAAAATCCGTTCGTCAGCTAACAATCGCATTAAGATCTCCAAAAAATATCATTTTTTAATGAATTTGTTAGATGATTGTGGATATTTAACCCAACTGCACTATGTGCTCCTGATCAGAGCAGCTAAGATGCATGGACACAAATCAGCCTCCAATGGTCACTAGAATTTAAATCTTTTTATTGGAAATTCTAAAATTGCTTAACCTCCAAGACCATCCATGTTAAATCATTAAGAAATATAGTTGAGAGCATGGAAGCGTATCTGAATTCATAATAATAATTGAAAGGGTTTGGTTCTTTAATCTTTCTCAAACAAAGTCTTCTGTATTCCTGATAGAGCTTAATCGCAACTCTTCTGATGGAAAAGGAGCTACGGATTAAATCCTAAAGTTCAACTAAAATAATATCTCTAGTTTTATTCTTATTTAATTCTAAATCAAAAGTAATAATGACTTATTTAATCACAATAATTAAGATCACCGTTATATAAGTCATATAATGTAAAATAGCTAATTTGTGATTATAATTAAGATATGTATTTTTCATAAATAGATTAGGAAATAATATTTTCCTAACACTTTTAACTTGGAAGCAATGTAATAACTTCCAACCACAATAATCTCCATCTCTACCTCCTCTTTCCATGCTAAAACTAAACCTCTAGCCCTGCCATTTGAGTCAATTATTTTCCAATGATGAAATCTGCACGCCCTTAGCTTCTGTTCCACCAATAGAGATTGGTTTTTTGGTTCGCATATAAATACAATCTCGGAGAGTGGGATTGACACATCCCTTTAAAATTTTGAATTGTTTGGAGTTTTTCCAAATCCTGATAGTTCCAATTCAAGAGTTTCATGGACCTAGGAGTGCCATTTGACACCTAGCACCCTCCACATCAAAGTTAGCAACATTTTCGTCAAGAAAACAAATTTTTTTTCCAAATCTCCTCATTCTCTTTATCACTATTTCTTCTTTTAATTCTAGCTAGCATCTTTTTGATACTACCTTTCTCTTTCGCTAATTTTTTTTTAATTTCAACCCCTTAAAACTCTCAAATGAGCTATTAATCGTGGTGGTAACATACTCCTTCGTATTCATTGGAATCGGGATTTCCCCAAAACATCTCTGTGGCTGCTGCCATGAGTAATCAATAGTCCATTACGTTGTTCTCTATTCTCACTCTGTTCATTCAACATTTTAATTGGGGATAATTTACGATTTGGTTCATCTTTTTTATCTTTCATGCTAATCCCTAAGAAGCCTTCTGCTAGTCATGAAGGTGTTGATTTTTTCCTTAGTTGAGGAATTGATCCACCAATATCCTTCTTAATATCTAGATTTGTATATCCCT
>NC_029789.2:25543860-25546906 GCF_000816755.2 Arachis ipaensis
CCTTAATCTATATTCCTATACTTTGTTCTTTGATTCTATTTCTCATTGAATCATCCAAAAAAAAATTGGCAATTTTTTTCTAATACCCAAGGAAAGCACAATAGGTGCACACAACTCCTAACCTTTCATATTGCAGCTCAACCTCCATTTGTTTCTTGTTTGGTGTTGCCAATTTCAGGTTGTCTTTCATCTTAACTCTTTCGTTAGTCTCCACCCTTGACTTAATAATCTGAGCTTCCTTATCCCTGACTTCAAAGAAGTCAATTCACTAATAGGGCCAATTCTATCTCCCAATTTACGTCTAACTAGGGTTTTGTATTGCTTAGATAAATCTCAGAATTGAACCCAAATTGAAAAAGTAGTAATTGTCTCATGCCCTATATCCTCTTCCTCTGTCCATCTCTTTACATGAAACACATAATTTATTAATAGCCATGGCGATCATCTCTTAATTCTCAACATATCTGCATCCTTTTCAAAGAAAAATTGAAAAAAATTTTACTTTTCTCTACCACTCAAAATCGTTCTGGTCTGTCCTAAATAGCATTCATCGTGCCTTCCATGGTGCCAATTGAAAAACATCTTTCAGAAAAGAGTCTTCCCATCAAACTTTTGTTGCACCTTTGAACCCTTCTTCCCATCGTGCCTTCTATGGTGCCAATTGCAAAGATTCTTTCTTCAAGCAACACTAGTTCGTCTTCCTCCTTAGACTCCTTTATTCCTTGGTGGTTGTGATAAGTATCTCCTTCTTCCATTATAATTGTAGATAATTTGTTATTAGATTGTGTGATTATTTGATGTGATTTTGAAAAGTTATAGAAACTCTAATAGGGTGCTAGATAAAATCCCTAGGAGAGCCACTTGAAAAACCTTAATAAAGTCCACTAATATAAAATTATACAAAATAATCATTATAATTATATTTGATGATTAATGATAACATATCAAAAATAAATAAAATATAGGTTAAATTACACAATTAGTTCCTACACTTTCAGTAAAATTGTAAATTAGTCCCTGCACTTTAAAAGTTTGTAATTGAAAACTCTTGTAAAAGGATGATTACATTCAGCACTAAACACTACACAAATACACTCCAGATACACTTTTCTCCTAATTCATGAAACTTAATTAAACTAATACATTGCAAATATTAGCACCACAACACAAGTCAATATCATCTTCTACAATTTTTTTCTTCTTCATGTCACTTTCCATTCTTCTAATTTGTTGTTGGGACAATGTAAAATCAGAAAACAATCTTCCAAGACTTGCTTCCATGCGTCCTATCTCTATATTTAATCTATCCGTTTTCCTTTCTTATGCCTTTATTAGTGCATAATTTATAGTTTCATCCAACCTTACAAAATCTCCAGCATGTTTTGAGCTCTCCGGCGTTTTATTTTTTTTTGTTGGGTGCATTCAGATTGAGACTCAGCCATGTCTTCTTCATCAATCCATTCAAAAAACTTGCATCTTCTACTGGGACAGTATATAAATCTTCTATTTGGGTTCATCACAATACTGGAGGTTCGAAGTGTCAGCGGATCTCCACAAAAGCAGTGAGTCATTCTCTCCTTACCCTTCGCCTCTTCGTCTTCATCAATCCACTAAAAAAAAAATTATACTTTGGTAATTTACAACAAGCCACAATTCTCCTACCTGGGCTATTTATAGATGACGAGGAGAGCACTACCACCTCTTCCCCACAGAAGCATCGATGTCTTCTCTTGTTCATACTCCTAGATGTTGAGCTTCCTTTAGACAACCAGTTTAGATCCATTATAGCTTAAAAAAAATCCTTGAATCCTAACAAAGTCACTAGAGAAAGATACTGGAGATACGTTATAAGAGATCTTCATCTTCTCATTCAAATGGACACCTTAAAACATTGATTTGTAAGGGTATTCTAGTAAAATAACAAGATTTAACGTTTCTTTTCACGCTAAATGTTAGTGGGGATCCAATTACAAATTTTAATTCTCTTCAGGGATGTAATTACAAACTTTTAAAGTATAGTGACCAATTTACAATTTCACTAAAAGTGTAGGGACTAACTGTGTAATTTAATCTAAAATATATTATAATAGAGAGTATGTACTTAAAATAAAAATAGAATAATTAGAGTGAGATCAAATTGTCGAATACCCATTTTGTATAAGTGTATTGCTTCTAAAATTTGAAGTTAACCTTAGAGACAATCGTTGCACACAAAAGTTAATAGTAGTAGCATTCTTCTCCTTGGATGAGTAGCAGCAGAGGTAGTGGTCTGGCATAAATAGTAGCAGAGGCATTTTGTAAAATGCAAAGGATCGTGGGTGGTAATATTGTCCTTAATGACCTTTTTGGCGGCTAAAGATGTTTTTATTGTACTCTTCAAATTAACACCATTGAATTTTTCCTTTAGTTCCAAGTTTTGATCCTTTTCCTTCGTCATACTTTGATGTAAATGATTTAGCGCCAAGAGAGAAGAGAAACATTTTTCTTCTGATTTTGTCTTTACCCAAATTGGTGTAGTAGCTCAAATGTTGTAGCAGAAATGACCATTCATTTATACTTCTTTAGTATGTTAAAAATTCGATCATAGTGCTATCCCAACCAAAAATTAATCTGCACATGCTACATCAATAGTGGGCTATGTTTTTGCCACCAAGTCATCAATACGAGCCTCTACAATAACGCATTCATCAAACAAATATTTGAGTTTCAAATCCAACCAAATATATGTTTGTTATTATCTAAATAATATTATTGTTTCTTACACTCAACAACATCTAAGAAGAAAAAATATCTATTTGATAAAATTATTACGATTGTGTATAAAGAAAGGGTTTTAGCTTTGTTTATGGTTATAAGGTACGACAATATTTTTTTCGAGTTTGATTTCGGTTGAAATTCACTTAAAGGGTAAAATACACTAATTTTAATACAAGTGACATTGTATTTTTACTCCTTCATAATAGAAGAATTGGATACACTTAAGCTTCAAAATACAACTAAAATGTAATTGAGGATAAGTATAAAATTTTTTATAAAATTTTTAAAT
>NC_029789.2:25546958-25560255 GCF_000816755.2 Arachis ipaensis
ACATTTAAATATTTATTTTTTTGATAATTTAAGTAAAATAAAATGTTAAATTATAAATTTTAATATTTAAATAATTAAGAGAAAATCATAATAATATAATAATTCAGTGTTATTTATGCATGTTGGTCTCCAACAAGATAAATCGAATTAAGCGATGTCGATTTACTATGAAACATACTAAATTTGCATAAATTTACTCAGCCTTGGTTCGATTTACTTGTGGGAGTGTAAATCTAAATAGCCTAATTCGATTTAGTTGAAATTAAAAGCTCTATGCAGCATAATTCGAATTACTCTAATTCGATTTACATAAAGAATCTTTTTGGAATATACACATATCAAATTCTGATTTGAGTGATATAGGTAATATTTGGCTGTAGTTGATCTATTTAAATACTTTACCCTAATTTTATCGTTTATTAGTTATAAATGTTAACTAATATATATATCAATGCATTTTGAAGTGAGATAAATAAAAATATTTTAATAGGTCTCATATTTTTTTTTTCACTTTATTTTTTTCATCTAAATAATAAAAAATTTATTTTTTCATTTATTTTCTTTTTTTTTTTAATTTTCTTTTCCTTCAAATTCTTCCCATCCTAACAACAGTCTTTTGTCAATTTATATACCGAAAAGAAATCAGATAATGAAAAATCTAGTGCAAGTTTTACAACAGTTGACCTGTACTATAATTTTTGTCTCATCATTATTTTGTTTTAATTAATTTTAATCGCAGAACTAAAACAGACGTTAAAAATTGAAAAAATGACTGTAATAAAGTGGAAGAGAGAGAGAGAGAGAGAGAGAGAAAATTAGAAATTAGAGAAGAGGAAGGTGGTGGTGTTCCTGCTAGACTTGATTCTTTTTCTTGAAACAAAAAAAAAAAAAAAGAACAGAAGGGAAAAAAAGTTCACATAACACTTTCTTATATTTCAGATCCGAATCTCTAATTGCTTTTCCGTTTCGCTTCTTCTTCTTGGCATCGCCAATTTGGATCTCCGTTACCGGGTCAGGATTCTCGACCCGATTGATCTCGCATCCGATTCATTCATTCCTCCCTTCCTTCTCCGCAATTTGATCCTGATTGATCAATCGCCATGAATCCCTTCTCTTCAGGAACCCGCTTGAGGTTAGGAAAATCAATCTTTCTCTTCTCTTCCATTTCGTGTTTCATTTGGATCAAGTGCATGGTAAATTTGGCTAGTTAAATGTGCTGGTTTTTTAGCTACTAGTAGGATTGAACTTCGTATTTCTGAAAAGAAAAAAGGTGTTGATTGATTATTAGGTCAAGTTCGGATTAGGTCTAGTTAGTATTCTTTTTAAATTGCTCTATTAGTATTTTTTGGAGTTCGATTTGTGGGATTCTGGTTTGTGAGATTAGCGATTTCGATGGGGATTGGGTTTTTGATGTGCTTAGCTGGATTGGAGTGTACGTACTGTGTCTTAATCTATCAGTGGAAATTTTTACCTTGAGCTTTTTTCAATGTGTGCTGGCATTTCTATCTGGCATGGTGCACCGAACTGAAATGAACATTGAGGTTCCTGCCTATGTTTCTAAAACCATTTAGATGCCGCAGTGGTAGCGTTCTCTTGGTGTTCTTTAGATCAATCCTTTGGTTGGGTTAAGCATATGGGCAGAGCATGTAGTTCCAATGCTCTAACTTCTAAGCAACTGAAATCTGTGTGAAACAGGTGGTTGTGAGATTTACGATGTTAGAATGCAATACGTAGGTTTTCTAAGGTAGGTCATTATTTGCCACCCTGATCCATAGAATGTTGCTGATCTTTCCATGCTAAGTTCCACAGCCAATTAGATGAATTTAAATATGGTGCTGTTGACGATCATGTGATGGATTACAAAACTAGGACATAGCTGGTTAAGAAAAACAAGAAGGCAGAATTGCCTTTAATCAATATTTCCCAAGAGAAGTAACGAATAGGAAGTTAACATACTTTAGTATTGAATACAATATGCAGCCAGTCCAGGGTATCTTAACTAATTTGAATTCTTTGCCCGTATCAGTCTTGTTTCAGTTTTCGTAGTTATTAATATGGCTACAATCTCTTGTCATCCCCTTGTACGCTAAGGTTATCTCTCAAGATAAACATTGTATTCGAAAAGGCAGATTATCATCCTCCTATGCAGTCACTGACTCTGACATTATTTTATTTACTACATATGTCTGATGTTGTGTATGATGTATTTCTGTATATTCACTATTGAATTTTTGTTTGAAATATAAACAGTTTGCAAAATCAAAAACAGATAACACACTGCTACTTTTCCTTGTAAATTGCATGGGTCATTAACTCTTTAACATTTCATCTTGAATTTGAATTATGTTCAGTATCTTTTACCTACTGCTTCGTATCTCAATTTATAGGGACATGATTCGGGCCATACGTGCTTCCAAGACTGCAGCCGAAGAACGTGCTGTAGTTAGAAAAGAATGTGCTGCCATTCGTGCTGCAATAAATGAAAATGATCAAGATTATAGGCATCGGAATTTGGCTAAGCTAATGTTTATCCACATGCTTGGCTACCCCACTCATTTTGGTCAAATGGAATGCCTCAAGTTGATAGCATCACCTGGATTTCCGGAGAAGAGAATAGGTTACCTTGGCCTCATGTTGCTACTTGATGAAAGACAAGAAGTTCTAATGTTGGTCACCAATTCTTTAAAACAGTATCCTGTTTCTAGTCAAAGTTTCAATTGCTTTTATTCCTTGACATTTACATTCCACCTTATAAATTTGCTATTGGCATTGATCTTGTACTGAAATCTAAGGGAAACATTCCAATAATGGGTTATAGTAGAGCCTTGACTGAATCTCAGAGATCTTAATCACACAAATCAGTATATAGTGGGACTTGCTCTTTGTGCTTTAGGAAATATTTGTTCAGCAGAAATGGCTCGTGATCTTGCGCCAGAGGTTGAAAGATTGCTGCAATTTCGTGACCCAAATATTCGGAAGAAGGTAACTTGCTTTTCATTTATTTCGTATGTTCCATCAGACTTGGTTCTCTTCTGGAATATATGAATTTTTTATGTATTCTGGGGAAGAATAAACCATGAAGCATTCATGCCTTTATTGTGAACTTGTGACAAAGTTCTTCCACATTGTGAATTCATGACGATTATGTTTTTAGCTCTTGCCTTCTTAGGAAGATTTCTTGTCTTACCATCTTTAAAAAAAAAAGGAAAAACCAGAACTCTTGAGTTATCATTTTTCTCATTCCTGTCAAATAACTATGCTCACTATTGTATAGGCAGCATTATGTTCTATAAGGATCATCAAGAAAGTTCCAGACTTGGCAGAAAATTTTATCAATTCTGCTACTGCCTTACTAAGGGAGAAGCATCATGGAGTTTTGATCACTGGGGTTCAGCTTTGTACAGATCTGTGTAAAATTAGCCCAGAAGCCCTTGAACATGTTCGAAAGGTAATTTTACATATTTCTTATATGTTGCCAATTTTATAGTCACCCCGACTCGACCTCAAAACCCATTATGATATAAATAAAGTAAACTTTTCTACCAAAGATTTAGCATGGAAAAATTTTCTACACTGCAATATCAGCTTATTTATGTACATTAGGAGTCATGTTGGTAGTTGTGAATTATAATTCATGTGTATTCTTGAACAAGTCTTGGGAAATTTAATTAAGTTATTCTGTAACTGCTTTGTATAATTTGACATTTGTTTTTGTAATTTTTATTTTATTTTTAAATAGTGTTTGAGCTTTTTCCAGAAGCTATTATTATGTTGTGTTTACATTTTTTCAAAGACTAGCTTACAGTTTCTAGTGGCATGTGCAAGTAAAGCTGTTTTCTATAAGTAGTGTATGATTATGCAAAGGCAGGTAAAGAAGGTTCATATATGTAATTAATTATGTAAAAGTTTATCTCTGATATCATCTTGTGAAAACTCTTACAAGCTTTGATTTGGGCCAGTCATTGTTTTCTACTTTTCTTTGTTTTTTTGGTAAGCAAATATTCACTCAACTATTGTTACAGAAATGCACAGATGTTTTGGTCAGAACTCTTAGAGATCTAGCAAACAGTCCTTATTCACCAGAATATGATATTGCTGGCATCACAGACCCATTTCTCCATATCAGATTGCTTAAACTTTTGCGAGTGCTGGGCGAAGGTGATGCTGATGCTAGCGACTCTATGAATGACATACTTGCCCAGGTTAGTTGCATATGCAGGGTTTTATAGCATGACATTACCATTTTGCTCTTCTGCAGTGATTGGGTTATTTATTTAGTTATTATTTTCTGCATGGCTCTTTGTACAACCCTGTATGTTGAAAACCATATATGCTTTTAGGATATATTTTGTACTTAAATGCAATTTGATTAAGGTATGTGTTTTGGATGCTGGCTTGCTTGGGAGGGGAGGGAAAAAAAAAAATCATAATGAGCTGCATAGGAATGTGCTGATTTATTTTTGGGTAGGGTCTAATCAAATAATTGTGATTTTTTAATTATATTATGGTGTAGTTACTGCTTGGTGCTCCAATATTTTTACCTCACCAAGTAATGTTTACATACATAGAGAACTAGATATAACTACTCATTGAGATAATCAAGTCAACATACAGATCATAAATTTCTGTTCTTAGATTGTTTATTGTTTACCAAATCTAGGTTATGCAGGTGAATGAGTTACTTAGTCTTTAGATTATTTAATGGCTATCTCTTTCTGAAATTTAGGTTGATAATTGTAATCCTGCTATTTCTTTAGGTGGCTACAAAGACTGAGTCAAATAAAGTTGCAGGAAACGCCATTTTATATGAATGTGTTCAAACAATTATGAGCATTGAAGATAATGGAGGCTTGCGTGTTCTTGCCATCAACAGCCTGGGAAGATTCTTGTCGAACCGTGATAACAATATCAGGTTTGTTTTTGGCTATTGCTTTTCGTTGATAAGTAACGGAGAAACTTCTTTTAAGAGTAACAAAACACCACTATCTTAGGTGCTAACTTTGGTAAGTTCCTCTTATAAATGGGGTAAAAGAAGCTCGATATTTAATCACTTGTCGTGTCCTAAAATTTCTTTTCCAATTGCAGTCCACTGAATTGCAAGAGTTTAGGATGTGTTTTCTGACTGTCACTAGGACTGATCATTCAATGTTTTCAAGCATTCTCATATGGTAATTTCAAGGGACAGTGAACTGTTAGTATTATTCTTTTCAGTATTAGGATATCTAGATTATTTTTCAATCTATCCTCCCAAGTCTGTCTTCTGGGTAGTTTGCACTGAATGAGAGAATAATCAATTTTCAGTGTATATCCTTGTATGCTTACAATTTAAGAGAAGCTCTAGTCTATGACTCTTATATAACTGGTATAAAAATGTTCAATTTATTGTTGGCCATTAAGACGTGTTTCTCATTGTAAAAGGTTGAAATTGTAGTCTTCCGGCAGGTAGTAAGATAAACAGACTAAATTGAGATTTAAGGAGTATAACCTTCTGGGAATCATGCTGGTCATATATTTGCATTTTCCTTTTTGGAAACTTCAACTATGATTGGGGGCTGATGAAACTGCCACAGTAAACTGAACAGTCAATCGCTTGAGCAGGCGTTTATTGTCTTACCAATTTCACTATTATTCCTCGATCTGCAGTATTTAAAATTAATAGAACTGGGATCCTAGTTTTATTGGCCATACATTTGCTTTATTATAACAAATAGTAGATTTGGAATTAGATTAATCAGCTAATTCATTCAGCAAGTGGATTTGGTTGTATTCTAAAATTTTTATTGCTATTCAAATTTCTGTTTGTCAAACTTATTTTGTAAGTAGTCTAACATTTGGGTATGTTACTTGAGATATATATGTTGTGATTAATGTTGTGTCTTTTGATATTGACTTAAGAAAAGGCACCTGTAACTGTTAAATTATTAAGTGGATGAATATCGGGTGAGCCGGTGAGGGGAGGAGTGAGGGATATAATTTGTCGATCAGTTTCTTTAATTTAGTACTTTCTAATGGCTGATAATTTGCTATTCTATTTTTTGTGTTCTCCCGTTCCTATGCATTTTTCATTATTGATAAATTGTTATTCTATCTTAACTTGAAGTGAATGTTGCTGTTCCTTTTTCTTTCTTCAGATACGTGGCACTAAATATGCTGATGAAGGCTGTAACTGCTGATGGTCAGGCAGTGCAGAGGCACCGTGCAACAATTCTGGAGTGTGTAAAGGTATTACAATAATTTTCTTTGTCCACGTTATTCGTTAATAACAAAGTTGAGCTTTTTTAACAAGTGGAGTAGTTGCTGACTGGACTTTCTGCTTCAGGATTCAGATGCTTCTATTCGGAAAAGAGCACTTGAACTTGTTTACGTTCTGGTAAATGAAACAAATGTGAAGCCATTAGCAAAAGAACTAATAGATTATCTGGAAGTCAGTGAAAATGATTTCAGGGGAGACCTTACAGCCAAAATTTGCTCCATAGTTTCAAAGTGAGTAATTTTTTTCTGAATGTTTTGCCTTTTAAGCATACAATGATTGTTTTTGTTTATTTTCTTTATGTGGTCAGGGATGCAGGGAAGCAGTGTGTTTGAGTTGCCAAATAGAATAACTGCACAGTTCATGTCTTTTCTTTCTTACTTTTTTGTTTGTTTGTTTTCATTAGTCAATAATTTCCATTGCCATTTTTATATTCTAAATATAAGATTATTTGATATGTTACTGGAACAGTTTTTATTGTCATTAATTATTTTAGAAACTATATTATTGTTTCCATGTTAGTGATACTCTGTGTTGATCTTTCAATCGTTGCATTTTGAATATTGCTGTTTCTCTTCAACTTCTTATCTGTTATTTGGCGAAAATGAAAAAGAAGCCGTTTGGCTCTTTTATGTGGTCTTCATCTTTGATACTCCACTGTCTATTTAGTTTTAGTAGTTAGACGATTGACTGGGGTAAGGCCTTTGTTTGTGCAAACAGCGGCGGTAAGGAGTGAGTTGAAAAGAGTTTCTTTAAATTGCACCTGTCTAGTTTTTTATTGATTACCATTTATTAATTTTGCTTCAGGTTTTCCCCAGAGAAGATCTGGTACATTGATCAGATGCTCAAGGTTCTGTCTGAGGTATAAATATAAGAGACAAGTTTTTGTACTGAATTGGAATCTTCAAGGCCAAACTGGCCCATGTCTATTTTATTATTATTTTTAAAAAAATATTCGTCGCATTGATGTGTATTTCATGTGATAGCTATGGTTCTTCTCATTTCTACATTTGGTATGCACCAATCTTTAGAAAAATTGATTTGCCATGGCAACTTATTATACAAAAAAATGTGCAATCTTATTATAACTTATATGATTTTGCAGTTGAGGTATCGATTCTCATATTGCTGCATATGTGTCATTCTAATTTCATGTCTTTAAACAACTTACTTCGACCAGAATATCACCTAATATATTTAAATATTTTTTGGTGCACGAACCTTGTCCACAAAACTGAATTTGTTGTCTTATGAGCCTCAATCATTGGGTTGTTTTACTATTATTATCATTGTTTTGGTGCTTGTAGTGGCAATAGTGAGCCTCTTTTTTGTTTGTGCATTTGGTCATTCTAGTTAGTTATATAATGAGTGCAAGTATTGATATTTATCCTTTGTTAGTAGGCTGGAAATTATGTAAAAGATGAAGTATGGCATGCCCTAATTGTTGTAATAACAAATGCTACTGAGCTTCATGGATATACCGTAAGAGCATTATACAGAGCATTTCAGACATCAGCTGAACAGGTGGTCATTAATTCTTTGATATATCTATGCATATTGTGGATTTGCTTCTGATGTCAATATGTCATTCATAAAGTAACATTGCTAATATTTTTCATCAGGAATCTCTAGTTCGAGTTACAGTGTGGTGCATTGGAGAGTATGGTGACTTATTAGTCAATAATGTTGGAATGCTTGACATAGAAGATCCAATTACGGTGAGTATTATGCTTTTGCCTGAAACTTTATAGATATGTGTATATGTTGTCTCATGTTGTACGAAAATGATAAAGCATTTGACTCACAAGCAACTATTTAAGAAGTTGATGTTATGTTAATGTAATCGATCATATGAAATGATTAACAAGTTGATGTACATATTGTACTGTTCTCTAGAGCTTCAAGTAAAAAATTTTAACAGTACCCTTCTTTCCTATTTGGATGATGCATGATGATGTTGTGAAGAAAACAAAATTCCTCAGTTTTGTTATTACTTTCTGTTATAACAAGTTATCTTGTTCTTTTCCTGTTTCTGTTGTCTTCCTTGTTATTGTAAAGAATGAAACAAGGGTAAATACTGGGATTTCTTTTACATGTAAGATTTTTGTATATGCCGATATACAACCATACTGTTTATAGACAGAGGCATAACAAAATTGATCTTTTATCACACAATATTTTAATTTGATCTTTTATTGCATAAAATATTTTAATTTGATCTTTTATCTCGTACAATTGGTTCATAGCAGGTGACTGAGTCGGATGCTGTGGATGTCTTGGAGATTGCTATAAAACGCCATGAATCAGATCTTACCACAAAAGCAATGGCTTTGGTTGCCCTATTAAAGCTTTCTTCACGTTTTCCTTCATGTTCAGAGTATGATGGGCTTTTCAAATTGGTGGTTATTATTATTGTCATACCTTGTGATGGGTTTTTTCCCCCTCCCTTTTTGCTTTATAGGAGTCAGAATGGTAATATTGTAGTAGAAGTTCACTAGACCAGTTAGATAGTTTAAGACCTTAATATTTATGAAAGCAAGTTGATCTCTATGCCGAATCAGGGGTTCTTTTTCCATCCATATCCTATCTCCTGTATCATGCATGCTAAAGTCTATGCACCTAGTTCTGGCTTATTCCCTTCCTGTATATGTATTTGACATGTAAATTTTACTATCTTTTTGGGCATGGCTATAGGAGGATCAAGGAAATCATTGTTCAGTTCAAAGGGAACCTCATGCTTGAATTGCAGCAGAGAGCTATAGAATTCAATTCAATTTTAGCAAAGCATCAGAATATTAGGTGAGTTTTCTTAAGTTGCTTATTATATTAAATCAAAAGGCCAGATCTCTACTATTGTGTCATTAAAGGAATCCTTTTTTGAGAAAATTTCCATCTTTGTGCAGGTCTACTCTTGTAGAAAGGATGCCAGTTTTGGATGAGGCAACTTTTATTGGTAGGAAAGCTGGGTCTTTGCCAGGTGCAGCTTCAACTACAACAATGCCTTCAGTTGGTATTCCAAATGGAGAAGCTAAACCTGCAGCTCCACTTATAGATCTACTCGATCTAAGTTCAGATGATGCTCCAGCACCTAGTTCTTCTGGTGGTGATCTTCTTCATGACCTTCTTGGTGTTGATCTGTCACCAGCTCCTCAACAATCAGGTTGGTGTTTTATGATTCCCGAGAACAAAATCTTTTTTCCATCTCATAATTACAGGCTTTGCTTGTACGCTGAGATAAATTAGCACTGACTTCATAATATATGAAGCCTTTTTTAGTTTTTGATCCACTTCATCTGTAGGAAAAACCTTGTAGAAAGGCCTTGCTCACAAATCACAACGGATTAATTGTTGAGCTTTTGATCAAACTCAATTGAAGCTTGAACTGCATAGTCAATTGCGCTTTAGAATTTGGCTTTAGTCAATTGCACTGTGACTCGATTAATACATTTATATCTGGTCTGACTTGTATTTGCATTTTTAGGTGCAGGTCAACCTTCAAAAAGTGGGACAGATGTTCTTTTGGATCTATTGTCCGTTGGATCACCTGCACAGAGCAGCTCATCTACAGTTGACATTTTATCTTCCAATACAAATGGCAAATCTCCAGTTTCACCATTAGATGATATTTCATCACTTTCGCTTTCTTCAAGAGCAAATTCAAATGCTGGAGCTGCTCCTATGATGGATTTATTGGATGGTTTTGGTCCCAGCCCATCCAAAGGTTGTAACTTTGTTTAACATTTCGGCATTATCTTTATTTGAATTTTGTCAAAATACTGATTACTCACCTTCTCCAATCTTGAATAGAAAACAATGGACCAGTTTATCCATCCATAACAGCATATGAGAGTAGCTCCTTGAGGTTGACATTCAGTTTCTCAAAACAACCAGGAAACCCAGAAACAACAAATATCCAGGCTACCTTTACGAATTTGTCCTCTACTGTCTATACAGACTTTGTTTTCCAGGCAGCAGTTCCAAAGGTATGGCAGTCAGTATGATGTTGAGCTTGCTGTGTGTACTGCTAGCTAATTGCTACAACTAAAGAAGTTGCTTTGTATAGTCTGATTAGTGGCTTTAACTTGGGTGTTATAAATTTACATGTGTTAGTTATTTCATACTCATTATTATACTGGATGCTCTTTTGGAACTTCAATCTCTTATCAGTTATCACCTGTTCTGTTTCCTTTCATCAGCTAGTACTTACATCTATTGTTCTTTTGAATCAGTTTCTTCAACTGCACTTAGATCCAGCTAGTAGCAATACTTTGCCTGCTGCTGGAAATGGATCCGTGACACAAAGTTTGAAAGTCACCAACAGCCAACATGGAAAGGTAATTCTTTGTTAGTATTGCTTAATTTTAAATTATTGTCATTTGGCACGTTGCTGCAAACTGATAGCTTGTGTTGCAAAATTGCTACTGGTTTGTTCATGGGGTCAATTTGAGTGATCCCTACTCTGTAGATGGATGGTCAAAGACAGAGAGAATGTGACATGGTTCAATAACAATCAAATTGCAATATGTTTTTCATTATTGACAAGCAATTGAACTCTCATTAGTCATTAGGAAAATCCTGATTTTCTTTGTTTCTTAATATCCCTCCGTTTTCTCTATTTATGCTCTCTGAGTATTGCCTGTCTGCGAATGCATGTGCTGATTTCTGAGGTTTTTTACCATATGCACATTTATATGTATAACTGCGCCTTAGAGAAGACTAGATTACTAACAACTGCTCCTTTTATTATTTATTATTATTTTTTTTTCAGAAAAATCTTGTCATGCGCATAAGGATAGCTTACAAGTTGAATGGCAAGGATACACTGGAAGAAGGCCAAATCAATAATTTCCCTCGCGAATTATGAAGCCAGATGGCCAGGGGATGTACGCAGGTCTTGATTTTCTTCTCAAGCTTCATGGTTACTGGTGCAGTTTTTGAGTTTCATTCCTGCAGATGACATCGGCATGTCAATGGTTCCAGCATATACAGGACCACTTTTTGGCTCAAAATATAAAGTTTTCTTGGTGGTTTCATATCCTTGCTGTATCCCTTTTTTTTTCTTCCGAGGAAAAAAAGATAGGTGGTTTTTGTACATTAGTACAGAATTCTTGCATGAAAATGAATGTTCCAAATCAAATTTTGCCTGTGAAGGCACAGAGAGTTGTGTCATGTCGAGAACTTGAGGTATTTTGCTTTTTTACTTTTTCTTTTTTTCTTTTTTTGTTTGTTTGTTTGTTTGTTTTGGAGGTAGTCTCTCGCGGTCTTGCTGTCTAAATAGTGTTGTTGAATGCAACTTGGTATAATTAGATGATTGGTATATTATATTTGATTTTATGTAACATTTTTCACTGAATATCAATGAAATGTAATATTTATGTCGTCTCTTTTGCCACATTTTTGACTCGGTCCCATTGAAATTTGTAGTGTGCTTGTTCCCTGAAAGCTTCAGGATCTTCGTTACTTATCATATTTAGTGGCTGAGGCATGTGTATGAGTGGCAGTTGTAGTTGGCTCTTAAAGATATGGGGAAGAAAAACTTCTAAGTTCCAACTTTAAGACCCTTTCACTAGGTAATTTCAATTAGTGATTTCGTATAAGCTATTCATTGAAATATTCGTGGATCCAATGTTCTTTTGTTTTGTATTATTAGACATTAGCGATGATCCATTTGCTGGTATTTCTGTCAAGAACACTTGTGACAACCTTACATTAACGCATCTAGAGGTTTTACAGATGCAAGGTAATTTGTATAAGATGCGTTTATTGCAGGAAGCGCCATGCATGGCAGTTGGCACCATAAAATATTATTGCACTAACCATCATACATATTGTTTTGGGGAAACTCTGAAGCATAGTTGTAAAAATTGGACCGAAACGGTCAATTCGATCGAAAAATCGGTGAATTAGATTCCTAATTGGTTCGGTTCAGTTCGAAGACAACCGATCAATTTATACAAAGAGACTTTTTTTTCAAAACTCTATCTTCAAATCACTTGCCGTGACAAAATAAAAATTCAATATATCTAAGATGGATTTTAAACTACTAAAAATAGACTTATTAACGAGGAGCTCAAATATAAAAATACTTTAATATAAAAATAAAGTTAAAAAATTTTTATCATGTAAAAAATACTAGAATTTTATATACTTATTTAATAATAATCGGATTATAACTTGTTGAAACTTAATTGTTTTTAAAATATTAGTTAAAATACATATTTAACATTTTAATTTTAGATTTTTGACTATTTTATATTTTTATTTACATAGGACTGGTTCTATCGGTTTAACTAGGGCTGGCAATGGGTAGGGTAGGTTGGACCCTACCCTAACCCTACCCTACCCGTGGGTTGAGAATCTCTCAACCCTAACCCTACCCGCACCCTAAAATTCTAAACCTTACCCTACCCTACTCTACCCGCAGAAATATCAAATTTTTTCAAAGTAAATATAAAATTAAATCATTTCGAATTTTATACATATTAACAACATAAAAAATAAAAAACTAATGCTCTAAATTACTAAATTAACTAACTAGTTTTAGTGGTTATTCATTTATTGTAAGTATAAACACAAGGGAGGTTGTGGGTTCAACTCTCACTTCCTTCACTATATACATAATTTTTATAAAATATGTGTTATATATGAGGTTCGGGTAGGGTAGGGTAGGGTACACCCTAAACCCGTACCCTACCCTACCCGCAGGCATACCCGTACCGTACCCTACCCTACCCGCAGCGGGTCGGGTAGCCTACCCTACCCGAACGGGTTGGACCGGATTGGGTACCCGCGGGTAGGGTATGAATTGCCAGCCCTAGGTTTAACCAATAATTCATTAGTTGAACTAATGAACCAATAAAATAATAGTTTGACCAATTCAATCACCGGTTCGATTTTTACAACTACGCTCTAAAGCTTATGCTTGATTTTTATGGTCACAATTTCAATATTTACATTCCATTTCTAGGAAGTTCTCTTGGGAAGAACTATATGTCTATAACGTTTTCAATTTCAGCTTCTGACGTTTGATACGAGTATCAAATTTTC
>NC_029789.2:25560269-25598414 GCF_000816755.2 Arachis ipaensis
TTTCTTAGAAGTTTTTTATTTTATTTTAAATTAATAAGAAGTTATAAATACCTCTTAAATTATTGTAGTTATCATAGAGATATTAGAGTTGTGAAAACTCTCCTTTTTTAATTTTGTGATAAAATCATGGTGTGAACAAGTGAAGTTGATTAAGTCATTCTCTTCTTACATCGGAGAATTGGTTAGAAGGTTGAGTGAGTCCCTTCGATTCAATTTCCAAACTATGGTGTTGACAAGTTAAGTTGAGTGAGTCCCTTTTTTAATTTGTTGCATCAAAAAATCTATTCTTATTTTTATTATATAAAATTTGATATCTAAGTTCTTCTATATTAAGGTTCTGCAAACCGATTCGAACCAGCCGGTCGAACCGTGAACCGATAGAAATAGTGAATTGGTCAAATGCCAAAATCGAGAGATTCAGAAACCACCGTTGGACCGTCAAACCGGCCAAGAACAGGTCGGTCAAACCAAATCGGGACCTAGCCGATTTTTTGAATTTTGCTCAAGACACCGCCACTTGGCTTAGACTTAGAGGAACCCTAACCAACCCTAACCAAAATGCGCAGGCGCAGTAGTGCATCACCCATTCACCTTCGTCTATCGCTCTCTGACAGTCTCATTCAGCCACTCTCCTTCTCCCTCCTCTCGTTGAGCTCCTCCCTCACTTCCGTCCAGTCACCACCCTGCTATCACCGCCGTCGCAACTTCAAACTTTGAAGCCACCGTCACAACTTCCTTTCCCTCCATCGCGCAACCACGTTCGAACTTCGAAGCCACCGTCGCCACTGCAACTGGTCTCGCCTCCTGCCTCCGTCGCACAGCCATTGTTCCGTCGGCGCCAGCTCCCTGTCCGCCTCTTGCTCAATCTGCTCTGTTCTAGCTTCTAGGTATTAAACTTTTTTGTAACTAGAGTTGACTAATTGTTGAATAATTATTATTAGTTAATCTGTGAATCTTGCTATTATTACTAAGTTGAATAATTGTTGAATAATTTTAGTTAAGCTGTGAACCTTGCTGTTGTTACCAGGTTGAATAATTATTAAATAATTTTGACTGTTGAGATTACTGGGTTGGAGTAGGTTGCTGTGATATTGTTATTGGATTGTATTGTTATTGGATTGCTGGTAATTTTTAGGTATGGATGAGAGTATTAACCAAGAAATACTTAGGAATTATAATGCAGAGAATAATTCGGCTTCGAATCCTATTACTTCGAATGAAGCTTCTCTTCCTCCTGAATCTAACGATAGTCAATCACAAACTTCTAATGTTCGGAAAAAAACTGATCCAACTTGGAGATATGTTGCTTTACAAGTAATAAACGGAAAATCCTATTACCAATGCTTTTTTTGTCTGAGTACTTTTGGAGGAGAAAAATTAATAGAATGAAGAAGCATTTGGAAAAGATAGGTGAAGATATTAAAAAGTGTTCTAAAGTTCCTTATGATGTAGAAAAATAAATGGAAGGTTTATTGAAAGAAATTCAAAAAAGTAAAACTAGTAAAAGAAAAGTAAGTTTTACTGAAGAATGTAGTGATGAGATTGACGATGCAATGACGAAGCAATAGCACAAGAAAAATAACAAACTCCAAGTCCGTTACCATCTAAGCAAGTGATTGGAGGTGATCCAAAAAAGAAAGCAAAAATAATTATTCCTTCTATGTTTGCACCAAAATCAACTCCGGGAGGTCAACCAAGTATGAAAAGTGTATTTCAAAACAAAGAGGCGCTTCATGAGGTAGATAAGTAAGTGGCTAGATGGCTTTTGGATTGTAGAATTTCTTTCAATGTGGTTATGTCACCATTTTTTCAAGATATGTTGGATGGTATTTCTAGCATTGGGCCTAGTTATAATGGTCCTTCTTATGATAAGTTGAGAGTTCACTTGATAACCAATCTCCAAAGAAAGTGTCAAATAGTTGTTGATAGCTATAGGACTACTTGAAAAGAAACTGGATGTACCCTCATGGATGATGGTTGGACAGATCAAAGGCAAAGAACGTTGATTAATTTTTTGGTTTATTGTTCGAAAGGATTGTACTGCTCATTGCTTGAATCTTATTCTAAAAGATATAAGTAACATGCCGCATATTTCTAACCTTGCATCATGTGCTTCGAAGATTACAGTGTTTGTGTATAATCATAAGGTGTTTGACGTTAGAATTTTTGCCAGTAAAGAATTTCATAAAAACAGTCGCGTTGTAGATATAGTCTCTAAACCGACAGAAATCCCTTCGAACAAACGTTTGGTTGTCACAAGTAACAAACCCCTTTGAAATTGATAACCGAGTATTCAAACCTCGGGTCATCTTCTCAAGGAATTGCAGGGAGGTATGTTCTTATTATTGGTTATGAGTTTGTAAATTGGGGTTTAGGAAGTAAGGTGGGAATATGTTATATGACAAATAAAATAAAATAATAATAATAAAATAGACTCTTGGCAAGGTATGAGAAATTGGAAGTCCAGATTTAGTTATCCTTATCAACAATAATGAAAGTTGAATCTTAATTTCACTTAGTTAACCTTTGCTATAACAAGGGAAGGTCAAGCGACTAATTAGTTAGATCTTTGAATCCTAGTTAATTCCTAAGAAAAGATTGGGATTATTGAAGATCAATTCAATTGGCAAGATAACAATTAACAATTATGCTGTTGAATTGGATAACTCCTGAGTTACTGATTTCTTAACCAAAACCAAAAGAAAAAGAGTAAATCTACTGGAATAAAAATGTCTTCAGATGGGAAGCAGTAATCATGTAAATAAAAGAAAGCAGTCATGAATTGAAATACCTCAAATAATATTAATTAAGAAAATTATATGTAACATGGAAGAGTTCATAAACTATATAAAAATAAAGAACCTGGGATTGAGAGTCACTCCTAAAACTAAGAGAAGTCCTAAATCCTAATCCTAAGAGAGAGAGAGAGAGAGGAGAGAACCTCTCTCTCTAAAACTACGTCTAAAACATAAAAAGTGAATTATGAGAGCCGCCTCATGAATGGATGCATTCTTCCACTTTATAGCCTCTAATCTGTGTTTTCTGGGCCGAGAACTGGGTCAGAAACAGCCCAGAATTCGCTGGTCTCGAATTCAACCACGCTGGATTTCCGTCACTGCGACGCGACCGTATGAAGCACGCGGTCGCGTCGCCTAGCATCAGGGAAACTATAGCATATTATATATCAAATCGAAGCCCCGGACGTTAGCTTTCTAACGCAACTGAAACCGCATCGTTTGGACCTCTGTAGCTAAAGTTATAGCCGTTATGGTGGAATGTATGAAATGCAACCTATGAATGCAACTAAATGCAAAATGTTTCTACCTACTTGGTTAAAAATAAACAAATATTTCAAGAACAAATATGAACTGGATTTCACTAATTCAAATCATAAAAATGAAACACAAATCGACTTGCACGAAGAAAATAGCTTATGAAAGCAGGGAACAAGGAATTGAGCATCGAACCCTTACTGGTAGTGTATACACTCTAATCACTCAGGTGTTTAAGGTTCGATCTCTCAATTCTCTACTAACCTTGCTTTTTAAGGCTTGCTCTTCATCTAACAATCAACAAAAATTTAATGCACAAATACACATATCAAGAGGTCTTTTAAGGGTTGTAATGGGGTTAGGGTCAAGGTAGGATTGTATTTGGTCAAGTGGACTAAAATCTGAATCCTTAATTAATCTTAAACTTTCCACCTAACTTTAGACAATCCATGTAATCATAATACCACATCTAACTATCCATTAACCATGTTTTCCACATATTCATGCATTCTAATTTCAAGTACAACTCATATGCATTGCTTTCACCACTTACTTTGGGGCATTTTATCCCCTTTTATTATTTGCTCTTTTCTTTTCTTTTTCTCCTTTATTATTTTTTTAATATTATTTTTTTTATTTTTCTCAATGCATATGATTAAAGTATTGAATGCATGAACATATTCTCAACATTCTTTCACATTTTCAGAAAATTCTAACATACTCAATTCTCAAACCAAATGTTTCCAAACCCACTTTTCCCCACACTTAATTCATGAGCACTCTCACTAGTCTAAGCTAACCAATGATTCAAATTAAGGATATTATTGTTTTCCGCTTAGAGTTAATGATGTGCTAAAGTAAAGAACAAAGGGGTATAATAGGCTGAAATTGGTTTGCAAGGGATAATGAAGGGTTAAGGCCATATGGGTATGTAAGCTCAGTGAAACAAAGGCCTCAATCATATAAGTGCATGCATACATCAAACCATGGAAATATAGAATTAAGCAAGACAAAGATCACAATTTTAGAGAGAAAAATACACACTAAAACAAAATTTTTAGTTGATAAAATGCAACCAATTCAAATAGGCTCAAAAATCTCACAGGTTTTGTGTGTTCGAGTTCTAAACCATGTTCCAGTATAATATCTCTTCAAACAAGTGTAACATTAAATTTTATTCAAATTAGTGAAATTCTCTAAAAGGTTTCTTGAAAAAGAAAATATTACTTTAACCAAGTCGTAAAATATGCACAAAAATCAAACAAACATGCAAATGCAACAACTAACTACAAAGAAAATTTAAACATTGGTGTTTGAGATAGGAAGGTACTAACCTGTAACACCCTACCATACAGAGTCTTATGCTTAAGTCATAATTCAGAGATGGCAAGGTATTACGACCTCTAAAACAAAAATTTAGTACGTATAGTAGTATGAATAATTGAATATAACTAGGAGCCTTTGTAGAAAAAGGGGGTAAACGAAAACCGTAACTCGAAAGCGCAACACTCCGATCGATAACGTAATGAACAGGGATAAGCTAACGCGAGATTATATATATACAAAAGAGTGTCAAAAACGGGAATATCAAGACTCAAAATTCGGTTGCGAAGATAACCGATCCGAGCATGCAATATATACATATAATAAAATAAAGAAACCCCAAAGAAAACCCAAAGGGACACAAATACAGAAAACCTATTCTCTAAAATCCCCTCTAGAAGGAGTCATCACAGTTTGTATTATTTAATGGAGATAAAAGTATCTACGCAAAACATATAAACCAAAACAGAGCCCCCAAGGACAAAGATCTTCGCTAATCCGGAAGTTTCCAGCATTCCTCAACGAGAAGCCTCGCGTCCTGCATCTGAAAACCACAAAATCCGCATGGGTGAGAACCAGAGGTCCCCAGCATGGTAACAGCTTCCACATATATAATACATAATAATAGAGGAAAGCCGAAGGCAATGCTAGAACTTCCTCCAGATAATATCAAAGCTTATAAACAAGCTAAACCGTAAGTGGCAACTGACTAAAGATTCTTCAGTCTAACTAATACTTCCCTTTCCAATTCCTTCAGACCTCCCAACTACCAGCAGGAGTATAAAAAAGCAAACACAGTTATATCAGACAAGAGATTTACAAATAGGAACAGATAAGGCATTTAGACAATTAGCAAGTAATATGCAGTCAAATAGGCAATCTCAAACAATTCATATAGTATGCATATGATGAATGCCTGTCCCTAGTAGCTGATGATATCATCTGTCGGTTATAGAGCCAACCCGATAAGTCCTGGTATCTAACCATTGGACTGTCCCTCTGTCGCGCATCCCCAACTCGAGTTATACTCATCATAAACTTGATCATAATCATGATCCATATCCATCACCCTCACTGGTGAATATTTACGGGGGCGAGCTCATCCGGGCCTTTCACAGTGCCCGGCCACACTTACGATATAGGGTCAAAAGAGCTTCGAGTCTCAACCTAGAGCACGTGGTGGCTAGCCACTGCTTCCTCCCAGGAAAACCCTCATCTCCGATGGTGGAAGTGCAAACATTCACAATTCATTCAACAGCATATATGCATTTATACTTAGCCATAATCATGGCTCCGCCGTAACACGGCAATAATCTAGCCATCCGGCTCACAGTTAAATCCATAACCAGCCAATTCATTAACAATTACGGCCCTTCGGCCCATGGCACAACAAGCACTTCCACCGCCATCCTCCACATCTCACAATCACCTTTGATCCTCATTGATCATTCATTTTTCCCTTGCTTCACTCGTAAGTTACCACATTCACTAGCCCCTTATCTCATAGCTAGGCATATCATAATGATTTAAGACATAAGTGGTGAGATCGGAGGCTTAGAAGTATGAAATTTGGCTTTTAAAACTCAAAAATCAACTTTGGGATGAAAACAGGGCCACGCGTACCCGTACTCCATGCGCCCGCGTGGATGGCCTTAAAACTCATTGACGCGCAAGCGTCACACGCGCGAACGCGCAGATTGAAAATTAGCCAAACGATGCGCACGCGTCAGCCACGCGTACGCGTGGGTGCTCTTGCGCCCCAGGCACAAAACTGGCACAACTTTGGCACAACTCTCGGGAAAATGGCTGGGCATTTGGTGCAGCGCATCGACGCGCCCGCGCACACCACGCGCACGCGTGGATGGTGTTTTCTCGAAGAACGACGCATACGCGCCAAGTGCGCCTACGCGCGGGGGTTCATTCTGCTAAAAATTTTCTAAATTAAAAGCTGCAGAATTCACAGATTCAACCCCATTCTTCTGACGGACATAACTTTCTCATTTTAAATCGTTTTTCACCCGTTCTTCGAACGGCATGGACATCCCGGATCCAATTTCATTTCTAAACAGATTTGGCCCAAATCAGAGATCCGTAGTCCAAGTTATGTCCCGTCAAAATATACCCAAAAACCATATTTTCATACAAAACCATAAAGTGCCATTTTCAAAACAAGCCACTTTCAACTCTTTTCAAAATGAATCAAAACATGCCAATTCCATCCCTTTTCTTTGAAATCAATCAAAATGTACCAAAATCAACATCAAGCCATCCTCAACTCACACATTGACACTTTACCAAAATTCCCAAACCACATCCAACCATCTTAACACTTCTCAATCAAATGGCTAAAGGACCAACACAATATCATGTCATACATCCTTCTCATCCCAATTTCCAACAATATCAATTTCCAATCAACCATCATTATACATAATCATCATACTCACCATCAACATGGTACCACCCACTAATTCAACCTCAATCATCCATCAAGCATATATCACAACATGCATTTCTCATATATCACACAATCAAGGCATCAATATTCATAATCACATATATGATCACATCATATACCTCAACCATTCAACAACATCAATAATTCAATGCCTATCTTAGGGCCTCTAGCCTAAGTATTTCCTACCACATTACATATTAGATACGGGAAATCGAAACCATACCTTAGCCGATTTCCCAAGCTCAATCGGAGCACTTCCAAACCACTTTTCCTCAAGCTCTCAAGGTCTTAACACCTCCAAGAACAGATTTTGTCACACAAAACCCTCTTCCAAACTTTCCAAAATCACCAATCAAGCTCCAATATTCACATATACACAACCTAAGCCACAATCATCATACCCATACTCAACATCTCAATACCCAAACATCATAGAACAACAAATTATACTAGAGTTGAGAATCTTACCACACCCAAGGTCCAAGGAGACAAGATTAACCTTCTCCTTCAAGAGAGTCGGGTCCTATAACATCAAAGAACCCAAAATCTCAACATTTCACCCATGAAACTCGAAAACAAGGGCTGAAATTTTGAAGAGTAAAACGTGGCTTACCTCAAAATTGATTGTATGGGTTTTGTAGAACTCTCCGCGGTGAACGCGTGGCCGTAAACGGTGCGACAATCGGAGCTCTAGATCAAAAGTTATGGTGGTTTGAAGATCAAGTGAGAGAAAGAAGTTGAGAGAGTGTTCTTCCCTTCCTCTCCACCATTTCAGCGTGTTTGAGTGTGTTGTAAGGAGAGAGAGTGCTGAAAACTAGGGTTTTGGTTTAGTTTAGTTGGGCCAAGGGCCCACTTTGGGTCCGGTTGGCCCGGTTTGGCCCTTTCGGTCCAATCTTGGTCCGTTTTCTATAAAATTGGTACCGAAATTCTCGTCTCAATCTCCTCTATCACATTTAGCCATAAAAATAACATTTTTGGCTTTCTAGAATAAATTCTCGTTTTATGGGTTAATTAGCCGTTAATTAACCGGGTCTTACATTCTACCCAGCTAATTGGGAATTTTGCCCACAAAATTCAAATTCAATTACCTGAGAACAAGTGCGGGTAATCCGTTCGCATCTCCGACTCAAGTTCCCAAGTGTGTTCCTCAACACCGCCTCGACTCCAAGCTAGTTTGACTAATGAAACCTCTTTTCCACGCAACCGTTTGATACTAGTATCGTCAATTCTAACTGGAGCCACTGGAAGCGTCAAATCTTCTCTTAACTGAACTGATTCAGGTTCTAACACATGGCTAGCATCAGGAGTGTACTTCCGAAGCTGTGACATGTGAAACATATCGTGCAGGTTCGAAAGATGAGGTGGTAGAGCCACCCGATACGCCATCGGCCCAATCCTCTCCAGGATCTGAAATGGACCAATGTACCGAGGATTCAACTTCTTTGCTTTAATCGCTCTACCAACTCCTGTGGTCGGAGTAACCTTCAGGAAAACATGATCTCCTACCTCAAATTCCAAGGGCTTCCGCCTCTGATCGGCGTAACTCTTCTGGCGACTCTGCGCCGTAAGCATCCTATCTCGGATTTTCTTGACTTGTTCTATGGTCTCAGCTATCATTTCCGGCCCCAACAAGCCTTTTTCTCCAGCTTCATACCAACATAACGGAGATTGACATTTTCTCCCATACAATGCCTCATACGGAGCCATTCCGATGCTCGCATGGTAACTATTATTGTATGCAAACTCCACTAACGGAATATACCGATCCCAACTCACCGGTTGGTCCAAAACACAAGCTCTCAACATATCCTCTAGGGTTTGGATTGTCCTCTCGGATTGACCATCTGTTTGAGGATGGTAAGCTGTACTCAAGCTTAATCGGGTTCCAAAAGCTTTCTGGAATGCACCCCAGAACCTTGAAGTGAAACGAGGATCTCTATCAGAGATTATAGTAGCAGGTACACCATGGAGTCTCACAATCTCCTTTATGTATAACCGTGCTAGCTCCTCAAGGGTGTAAGTCATCCGAATGGGCAAAAAGTGAGCTGACTTCGTCAGTCAGTCCACAATCACCTAGATAGCATCAAAACCAGTCCTAGTCCTTGGCAACCCCGACACAAAGTTCATTGCAATACTTTCCCACTTCCATTGCGGAACCTCTAAAGGTTGCAACATCCCGGAAGGTCTTTGATGTTCAATCTTTACCTTTTGACAAGTTAAGCACTTTGAAACATATTCCGCCACATCATTCTTCATACCCGGCCACCAAAACATCGCCTTTAAATCATGGTACATCTTAGTACTCCCCGGGTGAATGGAGAATCCGCTTTTGTGTGCCTCCTTTAAGATATCTTGCCTCAAAGTACTAACATCCGGCACAATGATCCTACCCTTGAATCTCCATAACCCATCTTTTTCTTCCGACACTCTCCACTGTTTTCCTTGCTCGATAGCCGGTAACACCTTCCATAATGCTTCATCATTTTCATGAGCCTTTAGGAGTTCGGACTTAAAGTCACTCGAGATTTCTAATCGGCTCAAACACAAGGTTCCGGATACTTCTCGAACACCAATTTTTAGACACTCGAATCCCTTGAGCAACTTCTCCTCTTGAAGCATCATCCAAGCTGCATATAACGACTTCCGACTTAACGCATCCGCCACTACATTCGCCTTCCCCGGATGGCAATTCAACTCAAAGTCGTAGTCCTTCAATAATTCCATCCACCTTCTCTGCCTCATATTAAGCTCTTTCTGATCAAAGAGATATTTCAAGCTCTTGTGATCGGAGAAGACTTGGAACTTAACCCCATAGAGATAATGCCTCCACACCTTCAAGGCAAACACGACCGCAGCGAGTTCCAAATCGTGCGTAGGGTAACTAACTTCATGAGGTCTCAACTGTCGTGAGGCATACGCCACCACATTATGATGTTGCATTAGCACGCACCCTAGACCCTTTAATGAGGCATCATAGTACACCTCAAAAGGCTCGTTCGGCTCAGGTAACACTAACACATGTGCAGTGGTCAACTTTTTCTTCAATGTCTGAAAGCTCTCCTCGCACTCAGGAGTCCAAACAAATACACTGCAGGAGCGTTCGTCAACCCAAAAGACATTACAGTATACTCGTAATGACCATAACGAGTCCTGAAAGCGGTCTTAGGGATATCCTCACCCCCTCACCCTTATCTGGTGATAACCGGATCGCAAATCGATCTTAGAGAAAACCCCAGCTCCTTGTAACTGATCCATAAGATCATCAATCCTCGGCAATGGGTACTTATTCTTTATGGTGACCTTATTCAGCTGCCTGTAATCCACACAGAGTCGCATACTTCTATCTTTCTTCTTTACCAGTAACACTGGAGCACCCCACGGGGAAACACTTGGTCGGATAAAGTTCTTACCCAATAATTCCTCTAACTGAGATTTTAGCTCGGCCATCTCTAACGGTGACATCCTATAAGGAGCACTTGAAATTGGTCCCGTCCCAGGCACCAATTCAATAGCAAACTCGACCTCTCGGTTAGGTGGAAATTCCTCAATATCATCGGGAAACACTTCCGGAAACTCACGCACTACCGGAATCTGATCCAACCTTTGATCATCACCCGAAACACCCGCGGTTAACAGCAGGATACCCTGACATTCGATTCCAGAACAGTTCACCATCATCGAATTCAAGTAATAATTATTTACCACGACCGGTCCTTCCGTATCCTCCGGCATAAAGTACACCGACTTTGTAGAACAATCAAGCAGGACATGGTTCTCAGATAACCAGTCCAATCCCAAGATAAGGTCAAGACCGATCATCGGTAAGCAGATTAAATTATGGACAAAATCACGCTGCTTGAACCTAAACGAAACTTTTGGGCATCCTAGCCTAGTTACCATGGCTTCATGGGTAGCATTATACACTTTTAAGTCATAACCTAAGGTTACGATCTTCAACCCTAACTCATGGGCTTTCTCAAATGCAATGAATGAATGCGATGCTCCCGAATCAAATAAAGCATTTAAAGTTTGACCAGGCATTTCACAGTTACCTCGAATGAGTGTCTCAGATCCCTCTGCACCCACAACTGAGGTGGTGAACACCCGACCAGTCTGTTGTGCTTTCCCAGCACCTTACTTTTGCCGCTCCGGACAACTTGCGGCTTTATGCCCCGCCTTTCCACAATTGTAGCACAAACCCCATCCGGCCTTACATGGTACTCCCGGATGGTGACTCCCACACCTAGTACAAGCTTGATCATTCTGAGGCTGTTTCCCAAACCTTTTCCCTTGGGAGTAGTTGTTGTTGGGCCTCCTAAAAGAACCTCCCCTCTTGAAAGGCGGACCTCTAGGTGCAAAGCTCTTCCCTCGATTCTGTGGAAATGATCCTTTGTGACTTTCTTTCTCAGTGGCTGCCCTCTTCACACACTCTTCAGCAACCCTACACTTGTTCACCAACTTGGAGAAAGTCCTAATCTCCATTGGTCCCACTGAACTGAAAATATTGCTCCGGAGTCCTCCTTCGTACTTAACACACTTCCATTCCTCATATTCCACCGGAGTCCCTTGACACATACGAGAGAATCTGAACAGCTCCTCAAACTTGTCAGTATACTCAGATACGGACATAGTACCCTGCTTCAGCTGCAACAATTCAAGCTCCTTGGCTGTCCTGGCAGAAGTCGGAAAGTACTTCTTATAGAACTCCTCTTGGAAGACGTCCCAGGTGATATAATCATCACCCTGCTGCAGGAGGCGTCGGATTCCTTGCCACCAATGCGACACTTCCCCAGTGAGCAAATAGGTAGCAAACTCTACACGCTGCCCTTCAGGTACCTCCTGCGCTTGCAATCAGTCTCAATATCGGAAGTCTAGTGCTTCAAAGTCCCAAATGTATGCTCATGAACGTTTATGCCACTTATATCAAGCAGATATACTAACAGCACATAACACACATACAGAGAATGCACAGAAGCATAGTCAGTCCATTCCTCAGGCTCTACAGGAACGAACTGCTCTGATACCACAATATAACAGCCTAGACCACCCGCTAGCACGATATTGTCCGCTTTGGCACACAAGGCCTCACGGTTTTGTCTTTGATGATAGGGATGCTAGCCGAAGCCCCCCACACTCACTCATCAAAACGCGCCATGCTATGGAGAGGTATCCACACCCTTATAAGGCATGTTTCGTTTCCCTCTCCAACCGATGTGGGACCTTACAATCCACCCCCTAAGGGAGCCCAGCACCCTCACTGGCACATCGATCCGGGTTCCGGCTCTGATACCACAATGTAACACCCTACCATACAGAGTCTTATGCTTAAGTCATAATTCAGAGATGGCAAGGTATTACGACCTCAAACAAAAATTTAGTACGTATAGTAGTATGAATAATTGATTATAACTAGGAGCCTTTGTAGAAAAAGGGGGTAAACAAAAACCGTAACTCGAAAGCGCAACACTCCGATCGATAACGTAACGAACAGGGATAAGCTAACGCGAGATTATATATATACAAAAGAGTGTCAAAAACGGGAATATCAAGACTCAAAATTCGGTTGCGAAGATAACCGATCCGAGTATAGCAATATATACATATAATAAAATAAAGAAACCCCAAAGGAAACCCAAAGGGACACAAATACAGAAAACCTATTCTCCAAAATCCCCTTTAGAAGGAGTCATCACAATTTGTATTATTTAATGGAGATAAAAATATCTACGCAAAACATATAAACCAAAACAGAGCCCCCAAGGACAAAGATCTTCGCTAATCCGGAAGTCTCCAGCATGCCTCAACAAGAAGCCTCGCGTCCTGCATCTGAAAACCACAAAATCCGAATGGGTGAGAACCAGAGGTCCCCAGCATGGTAACAGCTTCCACATATATAATACATAATAATAGAGGAAAGCCGAAAGCAATCCTAGAACTTCCTCCAGATAATATCAAAGCTTATAAACAAGCTAAACCGTAAGTGGCAACTGACTAAAGATTCTTCAGTCTAACTAATACTTCCCTTTCCAATTCTTTCAGACCTCCCAACCACCAGCAGGAGTATAAAAAAGCAAACACAATTATATCAGACAAGAGATTTACAAATAGGAACAGATAAGGCATTTAGACAATTAGCAAGTAATATGCAGTCAAATAGGCAATCTCAAACAATTCATATAGTATGCATATGATGAATGCCTGTCCCTAGTGGCTGATGATATCATCTGTCGGTTATAGAGCCAACCCGACAAGTCCTGGTATCTAACCATTGGACTGTCCCTCTGTCGCGCATCCCCAACTCGAGTTATACTCATCATAAACTTGATCATAATCATGATCTATATCCATCACAATCATGATCCATATCCATCACCCTCACTGGTGAATATTTACGGGGGCGAGCTCATCCGGGCCTTTCACAGTGCCCGGCCACATTTACGACATAGGGTCAAAAGAGCTTTGAGTCTCAACCTAGAGCACGTGGTGGCTAGCCACTGCTTCCTCCCAGGGAAACCCTCATCTCCGATGGTGGAAGTGCAAACATTCACAATTTATTCAACAGCATATATGCATTTATACTTAGCCATAATCATGGCTCCGCCGTAACACGGCAATAATCTAGCCATCCGGCTCACAGTTAAATCCATAACAAGCCAATTCATTAACAATTATGGCCCTTCGGCCCATGGCACAACAAGCACTTCCACCGCCATCCTCCATATCTCACATAATCACCTTTGATCCTCATTGATCATTCATTTTTCCCTTGCTTCACTCGCAAGTTACCACATTCACTAGCCCCTTATCTCATAGCTAGGCATATCATAATGATTTAAGACATAAGTGGTGAGATCGGAGGCTTAGAAGTATGAAATTTGGCTTTTAAAACTCAAAAATCAACTTTGGGATGAAAACAGGGCCACGCGTACGCGCACTCCACGCGCCCGCGTGGATGGCCTTAAAACTCATTGACGCGCAAGCGTCACACGTGCGAACGCGCAGATTGAAAATTAGCCAAACAACGCGCACGCGTCAGCCACGCGTACGCGTGGGTGCTCTTGTGCCCCAGGCACAAAACTGGCACAACTTTTGCACAACTCTCGGGAAAATGGCTGGGCATTTGGTGCAGCGCATCGACGCGCCCGCGCACACCACGTGCCCGCGCACACCACGCGCACGCGTGGATGGTGTTTTCTCGAAGAACGATGCGTACGTGCCAAGTGCGCCTACGCGCGGGGGTTCATTCTGCTAAAAATTTTCTAAGTTAAAAGCTGTAGAATTTACAGATTCAACCCCAATCTTCCGACGGACATAACTTTGTCATTTTAAATCGTTTTTCACCCGTTCTTCGAACGGCATGGACATCCCAGATTTAATTTCATTTCTAAACAGATTTGGCTTAAATCAAAGATCCGTAGTCCAAGTTATGTCCCGTCAAAGTATGCCCAAAAGCCATGTTTTCATACAAAACCATAAAGTGCCATTTTCAAAACAAGCCACTTTCAACTCTTTTCAAAATCAGTCAAAACATGCCAATTCCATCCCTTTTCTTTGAAATCAATCAAAATGTACCAAAATCAACATCAAGCCATCCTCAACTCACACATTGACACTTTACCAAAATTCCCAAACCACATCCAACCATCTTAACACTTCTCAATCAAATGGCTAAAGGACCAACACAATATCATGTCATACATCCTTCTCATCCCAATTTCCAACAATATCAATTTCCAATCAACCATCATTATACATAATCATCATACTTACCATCAACATGGTATCATCACCCACCAATTCAACCTCAATCATCCATCAAGCATATATCACAACATGTATTTCTCATATATCACACAATCAAGGCATCAATATTCATAATCACATATATAATCACATCATATACCTCAACCATTCAACAACATCAAAAATTCAGGGCCTCTAGCCTAAGTATTTCCTACCACATTACATATTAGATACGGGAAATCGAAACCATACCTTAGCCGATTTCCCAAGCTCAACCGGAGCACTTCCAAACCACTTTTCCTCAAGCTCTCAAGGTCTTAACACCTCCGAGAACAGATTTTGTCACACAAAACCCTCTTCCAAGCTTTCCAAAATCACCAATCAAGCTCCAATATTCACATATACACAACCTAAGCCACAATCATCATACTCATACTCAACATCTCAATACCCAAACATCATAGAACAACAAATTATACTAGAGTTGAGAATCTTACCACACCCAAGGTCCAAGGAGACAAGATTAACCTTCTCCTTCAAGAGAGTCGGGTCCTATAACATCAAAGAACCCAAAATCTCAACATTTCACCCATGAAACTCGAAAACAAGGGCTGAAATTTCGAAGAGTAAAACGTGGCTTACCTCAAAATTGATTGTATGGGTTTTGTAGAACTCTCCGCGGTGAACGTGTGGCCGCAAACAGTGTGGCAATCGGAGCTCTAGATCAAAAGTTATGGTGGTTTGAAGATCAAGTGAGAGAAAGAAGTTGAGAGAGTGTTCTTCCCTTCCTCTCCACCATTTCAGCGTGTTTGAGTGTGTTGTGAGGAGAGAGAGTGCTGAAAACTAGGGTTTTGGTTTAGTTTAGTTGGGCCAAGGGCCCACTTTGGGTCCGGTTGGCCCGGTTTGGCCCTTTCGGTCCAATCTTGGTCCGTTTTCTATAAAATTGGTACCGAAATTCTCGTCCCTCTATCACATTTAGCCATAAAAATAACATTTTTGGCTTTCTAGAATAAATTCTCATTTTATGGGTTAATTAGCCGTTAATTAATCGGGTCTTACATAACCCACGGAGATCGGTATCGACCTCCCCACACTTAAAGATTGCACCGTCCTCGGTGCATGCTGAGATTTGCAAGTGGACGGGGGTTGTGGTTCCTCAGCTGGGGTTCTTTTTTCTTTTTTTTGTTCCTTTCCTTGCCGGTAGTTTGGGAGTAGCTTTCTCTTTACCCTTCTTGGTGGCCATCCTGAAAAGGGAAAAAGAAAGTGACTTTTAAAGCTAAGGGTTAGAGCAAGGAAGAGAGCGGGAAAGGTGGTAATCAATGCACAATAAAGAGGAATGACGTTAACACACGCTCATGAGTACATGTGAAAAGTCAACAATGGAAAATAGCTAGTGCATATGATAACAATTGAATGCAAGGTGTTTATTGGCATGCAGGCAAAGGCATGAGTAGCATAGATCAAGCATTCAATGTCCAAGTTAGATTACCAAGTCTTTCAAACTAACAACATGTTTGTAATGACAATTATATTGAATTAATATGATATGAAAAAAGGTTTTGTGAAAAGCAGGCATTCAGAGTAGTAGGATAAAAGATACTGAAAAACATTGCACAATGCCATACGGGTGTTTTCACAAACACATAGCATGCATGGTAAATAAGCTATTGAAAGTATTAAATTAAACATGCAAGCAACCCTTTAAAAAGTAATATATAATTGTCAAACCATTTTAATAATCCACAAAAATATATAAAAATAATGACCCAAATAAATTTCTAACACCAATGAAAATAATGCAATGAATGAAAGTATGCAAATAAATTAAAATAAAATAAAAAGAGAAATAAGAAGAATGAGAAGGGAAAGAAGGGAAGAAGAAGTAAGTAAGAAAGGAGGGAGGAAAAATTAGGATTGGGAAAGAAAAGATAAGAAAATTGGCACTAATCTGGATAGGTTGTGCGACGCTGGCGACGCGGTCGCGTGGTGCGCAATAAGGTTAGGCGACGCGGACGCGTGGGGCATGCGATCGCGTGACCTGATTTGTGCGATTGGCGCGAGTGCAGCCTCGTGTTTGCGCAACTCTCTGGTCGAAACTCTTTTTGCCAAAAATCTGGGTGACGCGGTCGCGTGGGTGACGTGATCGCGTGAATGGCCTTATCTTCAATATGACGCGGACGCGTGGGGCACGCGTTCGCGTGGGAGGCTTGGGCTTCTAGCACGAGTCCAGCCCAACTCCAGCACAACTTTCGGCCAAGCACCCTTTTTACGTCAATTTTCAGGGCACGCGACCGCGTGGGTGACGTGGTCGCGTGGGAGGCCAAAGTTCCCATGTGACGCGGACGCGTCGGCAACGCGGTCGCGTGGGTCGATTTGGGCCATTGGCACGCCTCCAACCACGCTCCAGCATGACTCTCTGTTCGTTTTTATTTTCTCCCCTCTCCATGGGACGCGGATGCGTCGCTGATGCAGTCGCGTCGCGTGGCATTTTTTTTTTAAATCTGAAACAAAAATGCAGAATGCCATGTTAATATGAATGTGATGCAAAACTCCAGGTTCAATATAATAAAATAAAATAAAATTCAAAAACAAACAAAACTAAATAAAATTAAAATTGAGAAAGGAATGATTATACCATGGTGGGTTGTCTCCCACCTAGCACTTTTAGTTAGAGTCCTTAAGTTGGACATTTGGTGAGCTTCCTGTTATGGTGGCTTGTGCTTGAACTCATCCAGGAATCTCCAGCAATGTTTGTATCTCCAGTAACCTCCGGGGTCCCAAACTAAGCATGTAAAGCCCTTAAGAAGCTTCAAACAGATTCTTAGGCTCCCGGGGTAACAAGTGTCAGAGCAGATTCCAGGATCCCAAATCTTGCTTTTACACCCGTCTTTGTGCTGATCATTATGATTCCATCCGGGTAGCAAGCGATCTGAATTCTCACTAAAGCGGCCAAACAACTTCCTAGACCCATTCGGTTGAGCCATACACCAACCTTTGCGTTTAAACTCAAAGCTTCCAACCATAATGAACCTTGCAGGACAATTCTTACCACTGGCCATCTTCCTCTTACTCTTACTCTTAAGTTGACCATCCGTCTCCAGTAGCCCATATTCAAGTGGAATTAGAAAGCTAAGGGATATGAATTTTACCCACTTGAATGTTGTAAAGGATGATGGCAACTTAGGGGGAGGTATTTTTAATGAAATTGCAAGCTCCACTCCCTTGTTCTCTTCTCTGATAATTACCACCTCTTTGCAAGCTTCTTCAATTTCAACCTCTTTCTCTTGGTAGCTTTCTTCCAATTCAATCTTCTCTTCATTGCTTTCCAAGGGCATGGGAGGTTGTGCTTCTTCTTCTTGAATCTCCATCTCTTGATCAACCTTTTCCAAGTCTTCAACTGTGATATGCCTTGGAGGTTGTACACCCTCCTCAACATCAATTTCAAATGTCTTGAAAGGGGGTTCTATGACTGGACTTTCCCATGGAGGTTCTGCATCTCCTAAGTCTTCAACCAACTCTTCTTCTTGAACGATGACAGCTTCTTCTACTTGTTTTAGTATGAATTCATGCTCTGTCTTATCCACTGGAGCCTCTAGTATCTCCTTCATGCTACGCCCTTCATGAAATTGTCCACATGGGGCTGTGGTTGGTCCTTGCATATTTGAGCGTCTAGAAACCCATTGGATTACTGCTTGCTCCAGTTGACGAATGGTTGCCTGAAATCGATCTACTGTTTCCTTGAAACGATCCTTTGTCTCTTGATGCACTCGGCTTTCATAAATAGGATCATAGTGCTCTTGGATTGATGGATATGGAGATGGTGAATATTGAAGTGGTGATTTTTGTGAGTAATTGGGTTGGAATTGGGGTGGTTCTATATATGGTTCATATGGCTCATAAGGTGGTTGGTATGGTGGTTGAGGGTTAGAGTCATATGGAGGTGAATGGCGGAAAGGGGCTTGTGAGTATGGTAGTCCAAAGTCATGTTGAGGAGGGGGTTCATAGGCATATGGTGGTGGTTGTTGATAGTCCATTGGAGGTGGTTGTTGCCATGAGGGTTGATCAAATCCTTGTGGCTCCTCCCATCTTTAATTGTTCCAACCTTGATGCCTGTTCTCATTGTAATTTCTTCTTCCTGCAACATAATTGTAACCAGACTCATAGCCAAAGGGGTGAGAGTTCATAGTAGCAAAATAAAAATTAAAAATGAAAATAAAGAATAAATTTAAATTAAAAGGTTATTTAAATTTTGAATTTGAAAATTAAATTTTGAAATTTGATTTTTGAAATAAGATAAGATAAGATAAAAATTTTAAAATAAAAACCAATAACCTCTTAACTTAAGAAAAAGCAAAAATAAAAACAAAAATAAAAACAAATAAACAAGCAAAATAAAATATTTACAATAACCAATAATAAGGCACACGTTTGCAATTCCCCGACAACGGCGCCATTTTGACGTTAGGATTTTTGCCAGTAAAGAATTTCATAAAAATAGTCGCGTTGTAGATATAGTCTCTAAACCGACAGAAATTCCTTCGTACAAACGTTTGGTTGTCACAAGTAACAAACTCCTTTGAAATTGATAACCGAGTATTCAAACATCGGGTCGTCTTCTCAAGGAATTGCAGGGAGGTATGTTCTTATTATTGGTTATGAGTTTGTAAATTGGGGTTTAGGAAGTAAGGTGGGAATATGTTATATGACAAATAAAATAAAATAATAATAATAAAATAGACTCTTGGCAAGGTATGAGAAATTGGAAGTCCATATTTAGTTATCCTTATCAACAATAATGAAAGTTGAATCTTAATTTCACTTAGTTAACCTTTGCTATAACAAGGGAAGGTCAAGCGACTAATTAGTTAGATCTTTGAATCCTAATTAATTCCTAAGAAAAGATTGGGATTATTGAAGATCAATTCAATTGGCAAGATAACAATTAACAATTATGCTGTTGAATTGGATAACTCCTGAGTTACTGATTTCTTAACCAAAACCAAAAGGAAAAGAGTAAATCTACTGGAATAAAAATGTCTTCAGATGGGAAGCAGTAATCATGTAAATAAAAGAAAGCAGTCATGAATTGAAATACCTCAAATAACATTAATTAAAAAAATTATATGTAACATGGAAGAGTTCATAAATTATATAAAAATAAAGAACCTGGGATTGAGAGTCACTCCTAAAACTAAGAGAAGTCTTAAATCCTAATCCTAAGAGAGAGAGAGGAGAGAACCTAACCTCTCTCTCTAAAACTACGTCTAAAACATAAAAAGTGAATTATGAGAGCCTCCTCATGAATGGATGCATTCCTCCACTTTATAGCCTCTAATCTGTATTTTCTGGGCCGAGAACTGGGTCAGAAACAGCCCAGAATTCGCTGGTCTCGAATTCAACCACGCTGGATTTCCGTCACTGCGACGCGGCCGCATGGAGTACGCGGTCGCGTCGTCTAGCGTCAGGGAAACTATAGCATATTACATATCAAATCGAAGCCCCGGATGTTAGCTTTCCAACGCAACTGGAACCGCATCGTTTGGACCTTTGTAGCTAAAGTTATAGCCGTTTGAGTGCGAAGAGGTCAGGTTGGACAGCTTAGCAGTTTCTCTAACTTCTTGTATTCCTTCCACTTTTGCATGCTTCCTTTCCATCCTCTGAGCTATTCCTGCCCTGTAATCTCTGAAATCACTTAACACACATATCAAGGCATCTAATGGTAATAAGAGAGGATTAATAATAAGCAAATATAGGATCAAAGAAGCATGTTTTCAATCAAAACACATAATTAGGAAGGAAATATAAAACCATGCAAATAGTATGAATAAGTGGGTAAAGAGTTAATAAAAACCACTCAATTGAGCACAAGATAAACCATAAAATAGTGGTTTATCAGTGTTCTTGTCCTGGCTAAGACAAAGAACTACTTGAAAGGATATTGTTCATTCAGGTGCAACTCATTTTTCCATTGTCTTCATCACATTGAAGAGTATCTTTGAGCACAAAGCGGATTTTCAAGCATTGGTTGTGGATGCACACTTTACCGGACACAAATTAAGAAGGAGTGCTAATGGTAGAACTGTTAGTGCAATTATCCTGGACAACAAATTTTGAGATGATTATTTTACTACATACAAACTTGTGAGTCTGTTAATTAAATTGTTGAGGATTGTAGATGCTAACGATAAACCATCATTAGGATATGTCTATGAAAGTATGATAAGGATAGAAAATGCAATCAAAGAAATGTTCAAGCATAGTAAGACTGCATATCAGCCTTACACATAGATTATCAACTCAAGATGGGACAAATATTTGAAATAAAAAGTCTTCATGTAGTGGCTTTTTTCTTGAATCTTACTTTCTTTTTCGATGAAAATTATAAAGATGCACCTAATGTCATGCGAGGTTTACTTGATCTTGTTACATTGCATTGTAAGGTTAATAATTTAGATTCAGCTGAGACAATGAAAGAAATACACTTATATAGAAAATGAAAGAAAAGCTTTGATAGGCCTAAAATTTTTTGAGCTACAAAAAAACTTTAACCTGGTAAGAAAATTTATTTGATAGTAACTTATTTCATATTTTTATTTCCTTAATTTGATAACTAATAGTTGGGTTATAGGATTGTAACTTATAGATGAATGGTGAAGGTTGTTTGGTGGTTCTGCTCCATGTTTACAAAACATGGCAGTTTGCATTCTTAGCCAAACATCTGCTTCTTTGGGGTGTGAAAGGAATTTGAGTATTTTTTATCAGATTCATACGAAAAGAAAGAATAAATTGGAGCATGATAAGCTAAATGATATTGTGCATATTACATATCATTTGCATCTTAAATCCAAGTAATATATGTTTCATACTTTCATTTCATATATTAGATTTTGTGTAGTTAATATGTTATACTATTTTTCATATATTGTATTTAATTTGTTAGGAAAAAAAGACAAAAAAAAAAGTTGAAGGTGCAATATGATCCAATTGATTATGAAAGTATCTATTTGGTTGATTTTTGGGTGACAGAAGAGATTGTTGAGAAAGAGTCTGATCTTCCTAGTAATGTTGAAGGCTTGTTTCTTGTGTATTATAGTTTATTTTCTAATAATTTATTATAATAACTTTAGTATTTAATTTATTGATAATATGTTATATATTTTGTTAGATGATATTGATGCTGATTTTGATCAAAATAGTGATCGTGGTGGTAGTGATAGTAGTAGTAGTAATAGTAGTAGTAGTACATTTTAATAGTACATTTTAGTAGTACATTTTAGTAGTACATTTTATACTGCACCACTTGCATTTTTTTTGTCAAAGTAGTGGAAATGAAGGTGATGATCTCAACGAAGCAAATTTGCAGCAAGTTTTGACAGATTTTGATGATTGATGACAAACTTGGATGTTGGCATTTTATGTTTGGTTTTTTTTTACTTGACTTTTGAGTTTGTCTTTGAATGAGATCATAACATTGTGTTTTATGTAGTACTTTTAATTTGGATGATATTTTAAAGTTTATATTAGACTATAATTATGTTTTAATGTGTTTATTTATATTTTATTTATTATTTTGTTATAAAACGACTTTTTTGGTTGAACCATGATAGAACCAGTTAAACCAGTGAACCAGTAATAAACCAATAAATCAGTAACTAGAGCGGATATGCAGGAGCATATATTTGTACGTTTGTGCGTTAATTAAAGTAGTTTAGTTTAGCATATATTATTATATTGTGTTATGAGTTAGTCCCACATTGCCCAAGTCATGAAGGTTTTCCCTCATTTACTAGTATAAATATGCGTATGTAGCCCTTTTGTTTATGAAGTTGAGTTGACTGAGTTATATATTAAATAAGTTGTGTACTTATTTTTCTCTAGGCTCTTCGAGAGTAAGAGGTGCATCCTTGGCTTAGCCAACCAAGGTGGGTTCTTGGCTACTTTCACCATAGTGGGGTTGTTAACCTCGCCAAGATTGGTGACCCAAGCGACGTCCCGGTGTCAGTTTGGTATCAAAGCCTGGTCGGTCCTCGACTTGCTCTAGTAAAATTTTATTTGGTTCGTGGGTACGGTCTTTAATGCGGTTCTCTCGCTGTTGGTACGAGTCGTCGTCTGTACAGATTGTTTGCTGCGATGTTCTGGGCAATATCGTTATTTTCTCTTCTTTTGGTGCCTTTTCTGTTGGTGATTATCTTCATGCATTTCCATTATTATCATCATCATCATAATATCGACACCTAAGCATCAACCTCATTGCATAGTAGTAAAAGATGGCTCCAAAGCATAGAACTACTCAAGAGATTGAAATGGAGGAGTTACGTTGATAAACCCATATTTTATGATATATTTTGTGCCTAATTTAAGTGATTTATTCAATCCTTCACTCACTTATTCATGATTAATTGCATGGTTTTACTTTTCCTTCCTTATTATGTGATGAAAGTGAAAAACATGTTTCCTATGCTTTAAAAGTAATTATTTTAATTACCCTTTATTTCCATTCGATGTCGTGATTCGTGTGTTGAGTAGTTTCAGATCTTCTAAGGCAGAAATAACATAAAGGATGGAAAGGAAACATACAAAAATAGAAGGAAAGCACAAAACGGAGTTTTTGAGAAACTGGCAGTGACGCGATCGCATGGACGATGCGGCCGCATGCCGACGCGAAATAGCAGTGACGCGACCGTGTGATTGACGCGATCGCGCGCCATAAGCGAAACGCATATGACGCGAATGCATGACTGAAGCGACCGCGTGACAAGGAAAACTCCAAGTGATGCGACCGCGTGACCCACGCGGACGCGTGACAGAGGCCACGCACCAGAAATTACAGAAAACACTCCCAGCAATTTCTGAATCCCTTTTTGGCCCAAATCCAAGTCCAGAAGGCACAGATCAGAGGTTATGAAGTGGGGGAATGCATCCATTTAGAGAAGAGTCTCCAATTAGTTACTTTTCATGAATTAGATGTAGTTTTAAGGGAGAGGTTCTCTCCTCTCTCTTTTAGGATTTAGAATTAGGATTTCTTTTGCTTTCAGGATTTTCTCTTTTTATCAGGTTCAACATTCCTTTTTATTTATCTTCTCAATTTAGTTTATGAATTCTTCTATGTTACAGATTATTCTTTGAATTAATGTTATTTGAGGTATTTTAGTTTATTATTGCTCTCTTTTATTTATGTTACTGTTGCTTCCAATCCGAAGACATTTTTATTCCAGTAGATTTACTTTTCCCTTTTTGGTCTTTGTTAAGAAATCAGTGACTCAGGAGTTATCAAACTCAACATAATTGATAATTGTTATCTTTGCTAATTGAATTGAACTTCAATAATCCCAATCTTTTTCTAGGAATTAACTAGGATTTGAAGATCAAACTAATTAGTCACTTGACCTCCCCTTACTCTAGTAAAGGTTAATTAAGTGGAATTAAGATTCAATTTTCATCATCATTGATAAGGATAACTAGGATAGGACTTCCAATTTCTCATACCTTGCCAAAAGTGTGTTTTACAGTTATTTATTTATTTTATAGTATTTTACTTATTTTAATTGCAATTTAAATTACTTGTTCCTCATCTTCAAAACCCCGATTTACAATATTCATAACCAATAATAAGAACATACTTCCCTGCAGTTCCTTGAGAAGACGACCCGAGGTTTGAATACTTCGGTTATCAATTTTTAAGGGGTTTGTTACTTGTGACAACCAATACGTTTGTAAGAAAGGACTTTTGTTGGTTTAGAAGCTATACCTGCAACGAGGATTTATCTGCGAATTTCTAGACCACGCAAAAGTTATCTCTTTAAAATGGTGCCGTTGCCGGGAAACTGCAATCGTGTGCCTTATTATTGGTTATTGTAAATATTTTTCTTTTACTTGTTTATTTATTCTTATTTTCTCCTTTTATTTCCATTAGCTACTATGAATTCTCACCCCTCTTGCTTTGAGTTTGGTTCTAATATTGTTGAAAGGAGTGAAAGTTATAACAGGAACATGCATCAAGGTCAGAGTAATCAAAGATGGATGGAGCCAAGAGGATCTGATCAACCCTTTAGGCAACAACACCCTCCAAGATATCATGGACAAAGACCATTCTACAAGGCATACCAAGCCAATAGACATGGTGGACAACCTTGTAGTTACCAACAAGCCCCACCCTGTGCTTATAGACCATCCTCTCAACGTAACTTCGAACCACCACACTCACAAGCTCCTTTTCACCATTCACCACCATATGATCCTCATTTACCCCAATTCCAATCCAATTACTCCCAAACACCACCACTTCTCCATGTACCACGTCCAAATCCATCACCTCGAGAATCAGAGGTTCGCCTCAAGGAAACAGTAGATCAACTTCAAACAACCCTTCATCAACTGGAGCAAGCTGTAAGTCAATTATCTTCTAGACGTTCGAACATTCAAGGACCTCCCACAGCCCCATGTGGACAATCTAAAGAAGAGTGTAGCATGAAGGAGATACTAGAAACTCCAGTGGACAGAACAGGGCATGACTTCGTACTGGAACAAGTAGAGGAAGCTGTCATTGTAAACGAAGAAGAGTTGGTTGAAGACTTAGGAGACGCTGAACTTCCATGGGAATCCAGAGTTATGGAGAATTCTGTCAAAAATGTTACAATTGATGCTAAGAAGGATAGTGCACAACTCTTAAAGCAAGTCTTTTATGAAGAACTAGACGGAATAATCCAAGAAGCAAGTTTCCTTGATGATGATAATCTCAAGTCAAGTTCTCCCAGTAATGAACTTGCATCAGCAAGTGAATTCTCTGAGATTGAAGAATCTTTCCCAAGTGAATACGAAGATGATGCGGAGGTAGATTTCTCTCAACCTCCCGTTTATGACTTAAGTGACGAGGAAGACATAAAAGGCTTTGATCAGGACATGGATGCAATTGAATAAGTCTGCAAGGAAGTGAAGAAATTCATCGAAGAGCACAAATGAGTAGAACTTACAGAACCACTGGAAACACCTATCCCAAGGCCATTACCACCCAATACAAGCTTCAAGTGGGTACAATCCTTAACCTTTAGCTTTATTTTCCCACTTGAATATGGTTTGCTCGAAACAGATGGCCAGCTTAGAGCTCTCTGCGGCTTTAAGAGTAAGAGAGAAATGACTCGTACTCAGAGCTGGTGCACAAGGTTCAATAAGGTTCCACGCTTCAACTCGAAGTGCACGGATTGGCATCATGATCAATCGAATGGATCTCGGAAAATGTTTGGTCACCATAGTGAAAATCTACTTTCTAAACCGCCTGGATGGAAAAATATAGATCAAGATGAAGGCAGATTTAAAAGCAAAGTTTGGGATCCTGGAATCTATTCTGACATTTGTCACCCTGGGAGCCTGACAATCTGCTTGAAGATACTCAGAAGCTTTACATGCCTAATTTGGAACCCCGGAGGCTGTTGGCATTCCAACATTGGTGGAGATTTCTGGACGAATTTAAGCGCAAGCCGCCATAACAGGAAGCTCATCCAATGTCCAACTTAAGGACTTTAACTAAAAGTGCTAGGTGGGAGACAACCCACCATGGTATGGTCGTTCCTTTTTCAGTTTCATTTCGTGTTATTTATTTCTATTTCCTTTTCAATTGAACCTGAATATTCTTCACTCGCATTGTATACTGCATAATTGCATACCAGTTTAAAAAAAAAGAAAGAAAGAAAGGGCGCGCGACACGACCACATCACTCATGCGATCGCGTCAGTTGTGAAAAACACTTCCCACGCGTCCGCGTCATTCACGCGGTCGCGTGATCTGGAAATCGGTGTAAGGATCCAACGCCCAGAAAGTTGGGCTGGAATCGTGCGGCTGTTGTGCGTTTCGTACAAAATGACCCACGCGAAAGCGTGAGCGACACGATCGTGTCGCGAGGATTACACAACACCCCAAAGGAGACAGAGAGTTGCGCCGAAATGACGCTGAAATTGCGCGTTTAGCACAATTTCCAGTGACGCGGTCGCATGCCTCACGCGACCGCATCATTCATCCTTTTATCCATTCCATGTGATTGCATCACTCACGCGATCGCGTCAACCTCCATTCCACCCCAGCCACGCGACCGCGTGCCCACGCGATCGCGTGGATTCAAATTCGATAACTCCCCAGCCACGCGAAACCTACCTTTTCGCGCCCCCAACCCCCTTCTCCTTCCTCTCTTCTCTGCAACCACCACCACCCACTTCCAGCCACCACCGCCCCATCATCGACCACCCAGACCCCACCGCCGCCGTGCCACCCCCCTCTCCCTTTCCTTTCTTTCTTCTCTTTCTTCTTCCCTTAACCACCGCTGCCACCACTGCGGACAACCACCGCCCACCGCGCCATCACCGCCGCAAACCCCCTCTCTTCCAACCCCCCTCTTCACCATTACCCCCTCCAACCGCCGCCGCACCACCCTCAACCACCGCGTCAGCCGCCACTACCACCATTTCCCAGCCATCTCTCTGCCCCACTTTCATTCATCCACCTACCAGGTTCTGCCGAACGCCACCCTTCTTTCAATTCCCAGTTAATTACATATTTTTCTATTTATGTTCATAATTAGGCTAGTTAAATATGCATGTTGTAGTGGATTCTAGGTGGTTAGGTAGCCTAAGATGTGGTTAGTGGATTTAGGCCTGATTAATTGCGCTGTTCGTGCTTCTTGTTTTATAATTTTCGCAATTCTGCTGTTGCTGTGATGTTAGTATTGTTCATATGCTGTTCTTACTGTTCATGCTGCTATTGCAAATGTTCTTTCTTGTTCACGCTAATTATATCTAATTGCAGTTTGTTTTAATTCATATGAACTGTCCTGCTTACTGTTTATTTTCCGGGAACATCCAATTTTAGCCGGAATGCTGTCCAATTTTCTGTAAACTATTTTGTTTCCATTCATGTCTTGGTTTTGGCACTTTGAACTCTGCTTTTACCAAACCAATTCATGAATACCAGGGCAAGCTTTCTTATTCTTTTTTATTTCCTGGTTCATAATCTGCATTTTTGATGTTTAGCTTCCAATTTTTGATTCATCATCAACCTGATTCCCTTGTTTGGATATGAGTTAACTGTAGCTTCTAATTGAGAATGCCTGTTACTTAGAAAATGATCATCATGCCACTTACTCTAACCCACTTTTTACTAATTCACTAATTTTAACTTCCTAAAGTCTTTTTTCATTCCTAACCAACCTAACCTTTCAAAACATCTCTTCTGGTTTTTCACTATTCTCTTTAAACCTTCTAACCAAGGCATGATGATAATTTTTCCTACTTAACATGATTTCTAATACATTTTGGATTGTTAATTTTTCTTCTCGGACTTTTAACTCCTATTCAATCCTTAATGCACATTTACTTAACTCATTTTCATTACTCCACTGCTCCTTTGCCACTATATGCTTATTTTGTGATTTGCCTACTTGTTTTCTATTTTTATTATATCCTTGATTTCTGTTTTTCAGAATGTCTGACACCCAAAGAAAAGGAAAGGGAAAGGCAACAACTGGCAAACAAAAAAGAGAAGAATCATCCATGTCCATCCTGGACATCATGCATGATGACTCCTGGCGGGAGAAACACTTTACCCCGCAGGAGAATGCTGACCAGCTACTCCCTGCTACTGATCCCATTAAGTTTGCAAACCGATACTGCGAGCTGAAGTATCCGGTGTTTGCAACCTCCAGGAACCTGTACCTGGAGAGGACTCTGAAGATCCCAGAAGAACTCCAGCAATACACCTCTGATCAGATCAAACAAAGAGGCTGGTTCTTCCTGGAGAGAAACCTGACTGAGGTCAATGCATCTTAGGTAAGGGAATTTTACTGCAATTACTTCAAAACTTCCCTAGATGCAGTACACCTAAGAAGGAAGCAGATACTGGTCACTGAAGAGGCCATAGAGGATGTTCTGAAGCTCCTTCCTAAATCCGATCAGCCAGATGGTTATCAAAAGGCTGAGGAGGACATGCGCTTCATGAAGTTTGACTAGGATGCCGTCAAGGCAAGGATAGCCCTTGACCCGACTATTCCATGGGTCATGGGTCAGAACACCACCATGCCTAAGGGATCAAGCGGGCATACTTGAACGATGAGGCTCGGCTATGGCATCAGATCCTAAGCAACTTTATTATGCCGAGTACTCACGAGACGGAGCTACCTGCCGCTATGATCACCCTCCTATAGTGTGTGATGGAGGGTCAGGACCTGTACCTACCACGCTTCATTCGGTACTACATAGCCAGGGTCCACGTCTGAGGCACTCTCCCTTTTCCATATCTGATTACACAGCTTGGCCGTCGAGCTGACGTGCCTTGGGAGGATGCTGATGAGAAGCCACCTGCTGCAGAATGCAAGAAAATTATCCCTCACAGCAGGAACTTTCTGGCTTTGGGCTACAGACCTCCATTCCCCCCTCCTACTGATGAGACAGCCACACCATCTGCCGGCCCCTCTTCTTCTACAGCTACCCCTGCTACCACCACTGCACCTCCACCTGCCTCAGAGCCAGTTTATCACTTAGTGCACTGCCTGTTTCAGTAGCTAGACCAGATGGAGCGCCGCAACCGGTGACGATACGAGAGATCTGAGCGTCGCAACAAGCGACGCTATGAGCACCTGAAGCTGATGCTCCGTTCTGGCAGCGACATCTCCTCCGAGCCTGACACCCCATCAGAGCCATCTGAGGAGGAGGCAGATGATCACGAGGCGGAGACCCATCCACAGAGAGAGGCTACACAGGCAGGCACGGAGCAGGCTGCGCCCCAGTAAGAGGCCCCGCATCAGATTCAGGCTACAGACCCAGAGGTTCCTATTCAGTCAGCACCTCCTCTGCAGCAGGCAGATCCTCAGACGACCACCACAGAGACTCCAGCTACCCATCCTTCCAGTGATGGCACCCCTTCACACCCTGCTTGAGTGAGCATCAGGGACGATCCTTCATATTAAGTGTAGGGAGGTCACCATCTCTGGCATATATTTTTTGGTGAACCACTACAGACTCTTTTTACCTTATTATTTTTCTGTATTTTTCTCTTTATTTTTATTTTTATTTTCTCAGTACTTATACATTGCTATTTTCATGTATTTTTACTATATTTCTGCATGTTGCACTTTAGTTCATATTTATCCATTTAGTTTAGTTGCAATTCTAACTTATTAGTTATAGAAAATGTGGATTAATTAGTATAGTTTACCCTTTTTAGCATAAGATAACTTAGTTTAAATTGAAAATATAAAAAAGAAGTAAACTAGAGACTTTAAACATAATAAAAAACAATCCACACACCTTGTATATAGCGTTACATGTTAGTTAGTTAACAACATTTCATTAAGGAGAAACACCAAAACTTTAAAGCCACCTTAAGATTTACATTGAGAATAATGGGAACTCTTAATTTTTACTTGCTTGACATATATAACTGATATATGATTTTGAGTTAGAGAACACACAGCCTGTGAGTTTTGAGCTTAATTGCATGGTTACATTTAAACCATAATATTTTATTCCTGTGTGTTCCGCCTTTCTTATTTATTCTGGTGTTCTTTACTTTGTTTTAATCTATATGTCCGATTATAGAATATAGATACATACCAAGAAAGTGATTGAGGCCATTGTTTGATTCTAGCTCACTTATCCCAAATTAACCTACCTTTTACATCACCCTTGTTAACCCCCTTGAGCCTTTAAATCCCCTCTTATTCTATAACCACAATACTAGCCTTAAGCAGAAAAACAAAACAAAAATCCCAAGTTGAATCCTTGGTTAGCTTAAGATAGAAAGTGTGTATTGTTTAAGTGTGGGAAACCTATTGGGAACATGGATGATAAAAATAAAGGGTAGAAAGTTAAAAAAAAAGAATAAAATAATTCAAAATAAAAATTTTGGGAAGCATGCTCATGTGAAATCAAAATAATTGAATTACCATGTGCATTAAAAAAAATTCAGTATTTGAATAAAGGGGATACAAAAGAATTCCCCAAATGCAAAATAAAGCAATGCACATGGGACAAAATTAAAACTAATGCATGAGCATGTAACATCAAAAGTGGAAAAATTTGGGTGAATAGGTAAAGAAATTCTTGCCTTACAGAGTATGTATGTTAGGTGAGATCTTAGACTAATCAAGGATTCACTTATTAGCTCACTTAGCCTTATACATATACCCTTACCTTTACCTTGGCCCCATTACAACCCTAATTAAAGACCTCATGATTTTTGTATGCCTATATTCTATAATTGTTGATTGGTTAGATGAAGAACAAAGTTATGAAAAGGAAGGATAAAAAGAAGAATAGAGTGATTAACCCAATAAACACTGAGTGACTAGAGAGTAAACACAAATCCAGTGAGGGTTCAATAGCTCATCAACATATATCTCTACTTAAATTGCTAATTGTCTTGCAAGTTTGTAAAATATTTTTCTTTCCCATCTCAATTGTAAAAGTGCTTTATCATTATCTAAGGTTTGGCTATGCATATATGATTCCTTGAGAATGTGAGTTAATTTAACTACATGAAAGTTTTATATACAAGTGAATAAAAAAATTAGAATTGCATGATTCATTTAGGTAGTTGCATTTAGAATAGATTGCATTGCATGAGACTCCACCACTTGAACCTTACCTTACTCTTTATCTTGGATTTAGCATGAGGACATGCTATTGTTTAAGTGTGGGGAGGTTGATAAACCCATATTTTATGATATATTTTGTGCCTAATTTAAGTGATTTATTCAATCCTTCACTCACTTATTCATGATTAATTGCATGGTTTTACTTTCCCTTCCTTATTATGTGATGAAAGTGAAAAACATGTTTCCTATGCTTTAAAAGTAATTATTTTAATTACCCTTTATTTCCATTCGATGCCATGATTTGTGTGTTGAGTAGTTTCAGATCTTCTAAGGCAGGAATAACTTAAAGGATGGAAAGGAAACATACAAAAATGGAAGGAAAGCACAAAACAGAGTTTTTGAGAAACTAGCAGTGACGCGATCGCATGGACGACGCGGCCGCATGCCGACGCGAAATAGCAATGACACGACCGCGTGATTGACGCGATTGCGCGCCATAAGCGAAACGCATATGACGCGGACGCATGACTGAAGCGACCGCGTGACAAGGAAAACTCCAAGTGACGCGACCGCGTGACCCACGCGGACGCGTGACAGAGGCCACACACCAGAAATTACAGAAAATGCTCCCAGCAATTTCTGAAGCCCTTTTTGGCCCAAATCCAAGTCCAGAAGGCACAGATCAGAGGTTATGAAGTGGGAGAATGCATCCATTCAGAGAAGAGTCTCCAATTAGTTACTTTTCATGAATTAGATGTAGTTTTGAGGGAGAGATTCTCTCCTCTCTCTTTTAGGATTTAGAATTAGAATTTCTTTTGCTTTCAGGATTATCTCTTTTTATCAGATTCAACATTCCTTTTTATTTATTTTCTCAATTTAGTTTATGAATTTTTCTATGTTACAGATTATTCTTTGAATTAATGTTATTTGAGGTATTTCAGTTTATTATTGCTCTCTTTTATTTATGTTACTGTTGCTTCCAATCCGAAGACATTTTTATTCCAGTAGATTTACTTTTCCCTTTTTGGTCTTGGTTAAGAAATCAGTGACTCAGGAGTTATCAAACTCAACATGATTGATAATTGTTATCTTTGCTAATTGAATTGAACTTCAATAATCCCAATCTTTTTCTAGGAATTAACTAGGATTTGAAGATCAAACTAATTAGTCACTTGACCTCCCCTTGCTCTAGTAAATGTTAACTAAGTGGAATTAAGATTCAATTTTCATCATCATTGATAAGGATAACTAGGATAGGACTTTCAATTTCTCATACCTTGCCAAAAGTGTGTTTTACAGTTATTTATTTATTTTATAGTCTTTTACTTATTTTAATTGCAATTTAAATTACTTGTTCCTCATCTTCAAAACCCCGATTTACAATCTTCATAACCAATAATAAGAACATACTTTCCTGCAGTTCCTTGAGAAGACGACTCGAGGTTTGAATACTTCGGTTATCAATTTTTAAAGGGTTTGTTACTTGTGACAACCAATACGTTTGTAAGAAAAGACTTTTGTTGGTTTAGAAGCTATACCTGCAACGAGAATTTATCTGCGAATTTCTAGACCACGCAAAAGTTCTCTCTTCATACGTCGTCAAGTTAAGGAGTTGCAAGAGCAACTTGAAAAATATAAAGCCACTCAACAAAATCATGGAAACCAGACTGAAGACAGTCCTTCTAGCGAAGAGGATAATACAAATCCATTTCATTATTCTTCTTCATCTGAAGATTTGTCCACATGAAAAGCACGACACAACATGACTCACAACGCTAAAGACTTAGGAATCAAAATTGATATTCCTGAGTTTGAAGGGAGACTCCAACCAGATGATTTTATCGATTGGTTTTGCACAATGAAAAGAGTGTTTGAGTTAAAAGACATTATAGACGACAAGCGCGTGAAGCTTGTAGCAATCAAGTTGAAGAAGCACACGTCAGTATGGTGGGAGAATCTCAAGCGTCAGCGAGAAAAAGAAGGAAGAAGAAAGATCAAGACATGGGATAAAATGCGTCGTGAGCTCAAGCGCAAGTTTCTTCCGGAATATTACAGGAAAGACACCTTCATCAAATTTCATAATTTGAGGCAAACGTCATTATCTGTAGAAGAATATACAATGGACTTGGAAGAGTTGCTTATGAAATGTGACATTCAAGAGCCTGAAGAACAAACAATTACTTGTTATCTTGGAGGACTAAACACAGAAATTTCTGATATAGTTCAACTGCAACCATATTGGACCTTGGATGATGTCATTAGGCTGTCATTAAAGATTGAAAAGCAAAGAACACAAAAAAATAATACTTAGTTGCCGAAGGACAGAGAAGTCATCCTTGATGTTCAACAAGAAATGAAGACAGGATCTTATAAAAGCAACAAGGAGCGTAGATCATCAGGTAAGAAATGCTTCAAATGTTAAGGTTTTGGGCATATTGCTACTAATTGTCCAAACAGAAGGGTTATCACTCTTGTCTAGGAAGAGGTTAACAAAGACCCAATCCAAGAGTAAGAGGAGGAAAGTGAGGTTGACTATGCTATTGAAGAAGTTCTAGCCGATTGTGGAGAAGCTTTAGTAATTCATCGAAACTTGAATACTATAAGGGTAACAAAAGATGAGAGTTGGCGACGCCACAACATCTTTCACACAAGATGCACTGTTGGAGAGAAGGTTTGCAAGGTTATCATAGATAGTGGAGGTTGTGAAAATGTTGTTTCAAATTATATGGTAGACAAACTGAAGTTTCTAACCGAGTTACATCCTCATCCTTACAAGTTGCGTCGGTTGAAAAAGGAGAATGAAGTTCAAGTAACAAAGCAATGTTGTGTCCAATTTTATATGGGAAGCAAATACAAGGATAAAGTATGGTGTGACGTCATCCTGATGGACGCGTGTCACTTACTGTTAGGACATCCTTAGCAATATGATCATCAAGCTATTCATGATGGTTTCAAAAATACATATTCTTTTATCAAAGATGGCAAGAAGATCGTATTAACTCCGTTACGACATGTAGATAGTCAAAAGAATCAAGTTGAGCTATGTCTTTTCACATCTTTCAAGACCAAATACACTCACCAATATAATCTTTCACCAATACAAGATGAACCTTTTTCAACCCAGGGAGGATAATGCAAGAGCTCTTTTCCAACCCATAGAGAATGATGCAGGAGCATATATCTTTACGTTTGTGTCGTTAATTAAAGTAGTCTAATTTAGCATATATTATTATATTGTGTTATGAGTTAGTTCCATATTGCCCAAGTCATGAAGGTTCCTCCTCCCCTACTAGTATAAATATGCGTATGTACCCCTTTTATTTATATAAAGTCGAGTTGATTGAGTTATATATTAAATAATTGTGAGCTTATTTTCCTCTAGGCTCTTTGAGAGTAAGAGGTGCATCATTGGCTTATCCAACCATGGTGAATTTTTGTCTACTTTTACCATAGTGGGGGTTGTTAACCTCGCCAAGATTGGTGACTCAAGTGACGTCCTGGCGTCAAGCGGTTTGATAATCGATTCGGTTTTTAGAATTTTGGTTAATACTCTTACTACTACATTATTTGGTCTATTTATGAATGCTATAAAAAATTCGACTACTCTTTATTTCTTAATCTCTCCTACCAATTAGAGAAAACTCTTTCAAGTCTAAATTTGTCACATTTTCTTACTAAATACATTCAAATATATATTATTATAAAACAGAATAGTTAAAGTTTGGAGGGAGGTGAGGTGGGCAAGTCCCTTGCATTCCAACATCAACTGTGAGAGACTCCAACCTTCCTTTGGGAGGCTCTTCACACACACGCTGTATTCATGAATGCTTCAAAGCTCACCAGTTTCTCGCTGTAGCTGATTTGAAGATGGGTAAAAAATAAAATTATTTTTTTTATTTAATTTTAATTTATTTTTTTATTTTTTTTCAATTTCTATTTATCTTTTTTCATTTCATTACAATCTTTATCTTTTTATTTATCCTTTATTCATATAATTTGATATTAAATTTCAGATATTAAATTAATTTTTATTATTCTATATTTATTCTTCATGTTGTCCTAATTATAGTTGTAAAAATCGGATCGGACCAGCCGGTTCGACCAGAAAACTGGTGAACCGGACCATGTACCGATTCGGTTTAGTATACTGACCGTTTAAGAAATTAAACCGGTCAAAACTGGTACAAACTTGAACCGAACCGGTTCGGTCAACAAGCACAGTCAACGGTCAATCCCGCGCATTGATGATGTCATGCTGATGTCAGCGTGCGGGTTGGGAAATTTTTTAAAAATGGAATGCAAGGCAGGAGTCGAGCTTGGCCCTTCTCAAAGGGAGACCAAGCTAACTACCACTACACTAGTTTGTTCTTTTAGAATACTTCATGACTTTATAATATATATTGTATGTTATATAATATCCTAACTAATATATATATATACAAAAATACTTAATTCAATATTTTTTATTTCAATATTTTTTAAATTAATTATTTTTTAATTGAAGTACAAATTAATTAATTTTAAAATAAAATAAAAATTACTTATTCTAAAAAAATAAATTTATATATAATTATTTAATTATGTAAAGATATTTAGACTTTAAAATTACTCTTTGGATATAGTTTATAGATTGTTATTCTTACTGTGTCCAACTAAGATATTATTATAGTAGTACGGACTAATTTTATGTCTATCTTTCTATTAGTTATTTATAGAATTTGAGACTTAATTATTCTTAAAATATTAGTAAAAATATGTATTTTAAATTTTAATGTTAGGTTTTTTATTATTTTATATTTTTTATTTACATGAGACCGGTTTTACCGGTTGGACCAGTAACTCATCGGTTAAACCAATAAACCAGTAAACTAGTAACCTGACCGGTTTGATCACCGGTTCGGTTCTGACAACTATGGTCCTAATCATTATCTTGTGTACCTGTTTCGCGTTCTTGAAAAAATAAAATACGGTAGTATTCGTTCCTTGTTTGCAGTGTCTTTGTTTTCCGTTTAGGGCGTTTCAATTATGTCTTCACCTTCGTCTAATAATCGTCGTTCCAATTAGAGGTGGTAATATGTACCTAAACTTGCGGGTATTCAATCCGATTCTATCCGATCGGGTAGAATTGTCAATCCGATCCGCAATGGGTAGGGTAGAGTGCGGGTAAGATTCTCTTGCGGATCAGGTAGAGTGCGGGTTGAATCTCAATCCTACCCGACCAATTCGCATTCTATATATGTTTATGTTATATACTTATATAAAAATATGTTTTAAGTGGATGTTGAATCAAAGACCTCTCACTAAATGCAAAAGATCCTTAACCAGTAAAAAAAATCATTAATTGATAATTTAATATTTTTTTTTACATAAAAATTAGTTCTATTTTAAATTATCATCAAGTTATATAATAATGTTGTATATTTTTTGTAATCCGCATGTAGGGTCGAGTACCCACGGATTAAGAACAGGTAGGGTTAGGGTTAGAATTTTCCCAATTCGCGGGTAGGATAGGGTTGAGTTTATATAAAAATCTCAACCCGCGAATATGATTAGGATTGGATCCAAATCCTACCCTATCTTACCCATTGCCACCCCTAGTTCTAATACCACATATACACAAGGCTTTTTCTTTTACTATAATTGCTTTTGATGTGTATAATAATACATTAGGATTTGTCCTGCACCATTTGAATTTTGACCGTCAAGTCTATCGTTACTCTTTCAATTCAAAGTACACTAGCTTGCACCCAAAAAAAAAATTAAGTGCAAAAAAAAAATAATAAATAAATAAAGAAAAACAAAAAAAATTATTTTTATTGTATTTATTTTTTATATTATTTTTTTAACTATAAAATTTAAAGATGAATCTTTTTGAAAAAGAAAAAAATAGTTAATACTCAATTGTCTCCTAAAATCTAAAATCAAATTTAAATTGACTCTTAAAATTTTAATGGGCTCAAATTAGATCCTGAAATTTATTATTGCAACTTGCATGAACCTTTAAACTAATATTTGTTAACAACATGTTGATTTGGTATATCAATTTGTTGTGATTTGGATTCTTCACCCAAGTTTAATGTAATCAAGATTTATTAGAGCTCCATAAGCTTGATTGTTGCTTCTAGAGCCGCAAAATTTTTAAATTGAACTTGTTATTATCGTATTCGTGAGGATGTTGGGAAGCCAATCAAACTTCTAAGAGATCTAGTAGGTCTTAGTCACATGAAATCTAAGCGAGGAGTCCAAATCTTAACCAGTTAACTTACAAAATCAACACGCTATTTACAAGAATCTGCTTAGGGACTAACGTGAATTACTATTGTAAATTTTGGGGGCCGAATTAAGTTAATTGTAATTTAAAGGGTTAATTTAAGTCTGACTTCAAATTTCAAGGGTCAAATTGAGTATTAACTCGGAGAAGAATGATAGGTGCTTCAAATTTTCGTAATATAAAGAGTTCAAGTACCATTAATAGTTATTAATTTATATTTTTTAAGTATTAAAATGTTAAATTTAATGTCATGTATTTCGATTTTGTTTATTTAGTTACTAGATGGGCTTTATGTTAGTGGGTTTAAGATTTCTTTATTTTAACCTAATAAGAGTTTATAAATATCTCTTAAACTATTGTAACCATCATAAAAAAAAATTAGAGATGTGAAAATCTCCCTTCTTGATGAAACTAGGGTGGAAACCAATAAAATTGAGTGAGTTTTTTATCTTGTTAGAGAATTAGGTGAAAAATTAAGTAAATTTATTTAATTTAATTTTTT
>NC_029789.2:25598541-25608159 GCF_000816755.2 Arachis ipaensis
TTAGAAAAAATAAAGTAATTAAAGTATATAATCTTACAATTAATATACAGATATTCTATATAAATATAAATGATACTAATTGATCTAAATTTATTCTAATTATTCTCTAACATCCCCCCTCAAACTCAAGTGGGAGCTAAGGATACCATCTTGTGTTTGGATACTAGAATCCAAAAATGAGTAAGATGATGAGCCTTCGTGAATATATCAGCAGTCTGATCCAGCGTCCCAATAGTGACTAGGCGAACAGCATCAACAAGGAGATGTTGCCAGACAAAATGACAATCAATCTCAATGTGTTTGGTGCGTTCATGAAACACATCATTTTGCACAATCTGAATAGCACTGCGATTACCACAAAAAAATCAATTGGAGATGACTGAGGAGCACCCAAGTCTGCGAGAAGCCAACGAATCGAGACAACCTCAGCAGTGGTGTTAGCGAGAGCACGGTATTCAGATTCTGTGCTTGATCGAGCAGTGAATGTTTGCTCCTTAGCTCTCCAAGAAATGAGAGCATCGCCAAGAAACAAACAATAACAAGTAGTAGAATGACAATCAGTGGGATCACCAGCCCAATCAGCATCTGAGTACGCCTGAATGGATAAAGATGAATGAGCATAAAATAAAGGCCATGAAATAGGATGCCTTTGATGTAGAGAAGAATGCGAAAAACTACCACATAGTGAGTAGTACGAGGAGCTGATAAGAACTGGCTAAGAACATGAACTAGATAGGAGATGTCTAGTCCGGTGACAGTCAAGTAGACGAAACCTCCAATTAACTGTCGATAAAGAGTAGGATTTATCCAAAACAGTGCCATCCATAGGTGTATATTGAACATTAGGCTCAAGGGGAGTAGACTCAGTATGACTATCTGTAATCCTGGCACTAGTAAGAAGATTTGAAGCATACTTAGCTTGAGAGAGATAGATACCATCATCTATGAATATGACCTCAAGACCAAGAAAATAACTGAGAGAACCAATATCTTTCATCTCAAAAGTATGGTGAAGGGAGACTTTGAGATCAAAGATACCATCAACATCATCTCTAGTAATGATCATATCATCAACATACAAAAGTAGAAGAACAACTCCATGTTCACTTTTACGAATAAAGAGAGCATTCTCATGAGGGCTGCAAGTGAAACTGAGATTGCATATAATGATGCGGAACTTGTCAAACCATTCACGAGGAGATTGCTTAAGACCATAAAGTTCCTTGCGAAGGAGACAGACTTTGCTAGAAGGACAAGGATAACCTGGAGATGGTTTCATATAGACCTTCTTTTTCAAATTTCTATTAAGAAATGTATTTCTCACGTTCATCTGACTGAGAGACAATTTTTTTACCGTAGCAATGGCAAGGAGAGTTCGAACAAATGTGAGACGAGCAACAAGAGCAAAAGTCTCTTCATAGTCAATACCATACTCTTGCGTACAACCTTGAGCAACCAATCGTGCCTTATAACGGTCAATAGAACCATCAGAGCGAGTCTTTATCTTGTATACCCATCTACTACCCACAACTTCCTGCTTAGAAGGAGGATCAACTAAATCCCAAGTGTGTACTTTTCAAGTGCCTGAATTTCTTCCTACGTTGCTTGCTGCCAGTTTGGATCTATGGAGGATTTTCTGAATGACTTAAGTTCATGTTGATAAAGAATAGTAGAAAAATAATGATAATAAAAAGATAAGGAGGTGAATTTCTTACCCTAGAAGAATGAGTGGAAGGAGGAGGCATGACGGTAGGAGCAGGATCATCGTCCGATCTGGAATCATCGGGAGATGGAGAAGGAGGATAGGAGGCTGTATAGGTTGACTTAAGATAGAACCTGTAGAATCATTAGGAAAAAGATCAACATTGGGGTTAGTGAAAAAAGGTGATTGAATAGGAGAAATAGGCTCAAAAGAGGAGAACCGAGAAAACATGTGATACTCCCAGAATACAACATGATGAGATATACAAATACATCTAGAGAGAGGATTCCAACAATGATAACCCTTGTGTTCAGTGCCATAACCAAGGAAACAACACATGCGAGCCCGAGGTTCAAGTTTACTATGTTCATGAGACTGAAGAAAGACAAAACAAACACAACCAAAAACTCGAAGAGAACTATAATCTGGAAGGTATGAAAAAGACGCTCAAAGGGAGTAATGTTACTAAAGACAGAAGAAGGAAGTCTATTGATAACATGAACAACAGTAAGAACAACTTCACCCCAAGTACGCTCAAGAACGAAGAAGAAAGAAGCATTGCACGAACAGAGTCAAGAATGTGACGGTGTTTGCGTTTAGCTCGTCTATTTTGTTGAGACGTACCAGGGCAAGAACACGAATAAAGTATCATGTTCTGCAAGAAAGGTTAAAAATTTGGAATCATGGTATTCCATAGTATTATCGCGTTGAACAACCTTAATGACCTTGGAAAACTGAGTTTTAATCATAGTGGCAAAGTTAATATAAATCTGAGGTAGCTCATGGCAATTAGTCATCAAATAAATGTAAGTAAAGCGTGAATAATCATCAATAAAAATGACAAAGTATCGAGCTTCTCTCATAGAAGCGCTGGGAGCGAGGCCCCAAACATCAGAGTGGATAATATAAAAAAGAAAGCAAGCAAGAGATGAATTATTGTGAAAAGATAAAGCAGGTTGTTTGGCAGTTTGACAAGAAATGCAATCAAAAGACTCATTTTTAACCTGACCCAAAACACCCTGAGACACGAGAGGATGTAATTTTCCTAAGGAGCTGTGGGTAAGACGGTGATGCTACAAGTGAAGGGTATATAAAGAAAAAGCAGCACAGAGATTTGGCACAAAGGGAATATGAAGATTCTCGAGTTCAAACAACTTTCTGACTTTACGTCTAGTCCCGATGATTTGTCTCGTTCGACGATCCTGTACACGACAACCAGAAAGAGAAAAGTGACATCAAAACCGAGATCAACAAGTTGACCAACAGAAATAAGATTGAAATTCAATTTTGGAATATAGTAAGTATCAGGGAGATTAAGAGTTGATTGGGACCCTTGTGTGTTGCATGCAAGAGGGAACCATTAGCAGTATTGACAGAACGTGCATTTGTAGAGGTAGACAGACATGAGAAAAGATTACGCAACAGAGATATATGATTACAGCAACCAAAGTCAAAATACCATTTAGAATTACCTGGATGAGTCGACAAAGTAGCAGGAGTATTAGCAAAAAGGGAGAGAAGATGTTTAAGAAAAGACGCAATATCAGAGAGAGATAGAAGACGGGTAGAGAGGAGCAGAGGTGGTAGATTTAGTAGTAGCAACAATAGCAGAAGCAGACATATTCTTGGAGAAGTTGGGATGAGAATGATACTTGAGGTAGCCAGGACGTGGTGGATGAGTAGGACAGGCAATAATAAAATATCCCTAGAGGTTGCAGTAATGGCAGAATACTTGTGGACAATTGTAGCTAATGTGACCTTTCTATTCACATTTGTGACATTCAACAGAAGGATAGAATTTACCCTTTCTGCTGTGACAACAAAAACATCTAACTTTTCTATAATAGTAGAGACAAAGATCAAAGAGAGAAAAGAAAAACTGCAAATTCATGGTCGAAAACGAGAAAACAGAAGGCAGAATCGAAAACAGCTCACCAAAAAACCTTAGAGAGGGTCCCACTGTCTGCCACGTCAATCGCCGCGTGGCAACACGTGATTGGAGAAAGGAGATGCGTCAACGCTGACGCAAATAGGAGGAGCTGGCACGCGGGTCGGAGAGGCGGTCCGGGTCGGGTTCGAGGCGGGCTGGAGCGGATCCGTGGGTGTTAGAGGCTTCGACACATGGCGCTGTGTGGTGCCGTTGATCCTGGGCATGGATCCAACAGTGCTGGATGGCATCTGGAGGGAGGAGAACTTGATCGGATACCGGTCTTCAGGCAGCATGTAAGGGCGTGTCTGGCGGCGAAAGGCGGCGAGTCTAGAGGCGTTGGAATCTTGACGACGAGACGAACACGATGGTGGTGATAAACCAAAGCGTGGGAAAAAGATCGAAAAACAAAGATAAAGAGCACTGCCGGAAGAGAAAAACAAAGAAAAAGGCATAAACTGATAGGAACTACTTAAAGGAAGCGCAGATAGAACTACCGAAAGGAAGCACAGACGGAATTACCGGAAGAAAGTGCAGACAAAACTGCCACAAGGAAGCGTAGACAAAACTGCCACAAAAAAATGCAGACGGAACTGGCACAAGAAAATGCAGACGGAACTGCCACAAGAAAACACAGACGGAAGAACTGCCACAAGAAAACATAGACGGAACTATCGAAAGCAAGCACAGACGGAACTGGCGGAAGGGAACGCAGATAAAACTGGCAGAAGGAAACGCAGGCGAAACTGTCGAAAGGAAACGCAGACGGAACTGCCGGAAGGGAACACAGGCGGAACTACCGCAAGAGTGGCCAACTGCCGAAAACTGCTAAAAAGATGGTGAACTGGCGAAAAACTGCTAAAAAGGGAGACAAAGTGCAAAGAGATGGCAAACTATCGAAAGGTGATGAAAAACGTATGGTTTCTGTATGAGAATAAGTAAGTAGTGAATGAGCTAATTGGTTAGGTGATAAAGCATCAAAGCATGGACAAAAGAGAAATAAAAAAATAGCACGAAAGAAAAGTATGAAAAATATGGTGATTTCACTAAAAGAAAAACAACCTATCCTTCTCAAGGAGGATACCATGGTTCTGATACCATGTTAAAAATAAGAGATTAAACTGGAAAAATGATTTGTGTATTATTGAGTATTCTCAAAGGTACAATATATAGGAGTATATACAGGGACGGACCCAGGTAGTGAAATAGGGGGGCATTTGCCCCCACTCGTATTTTTTTTTTAAATATATATACATAAATAATATGTCCCATTTTAAATTTTAAATGACCCCATTACAAATAAATTTAGTCCAATTATTTAAAGTCTCAAATTCACTTTATCTTTCTATCATTTTGACTATTAGTTAACCTAATTAAATTTAGTCTTCTCTCATTCTCAAATCTCAGTCGTCATCACTCCTTTATTCTCTTAAATCATCTTCTTAGTTTCAACCTTCTTTTTCTATTCCTTTTTTAGTGGTCATCTTTTCTTCATCAAAAGGTAAATTTTAAGTTTTCTATTTTTTTAATATAACTCTTTATGACTCTATGTATCTTTCAATTTCATTGTTTCTCTTTTTGATATTTTCAATTACAAATTATAATTCAAGCAATTATAGTTTAGGTATTAATCTAATTTTTTATTTTCTTTATAAATTTATATATTTCATGTTATTCTCAATTTAGTGATCCTTATTATTTATTTGTTTATCTTTCGTTCTATTTTATTATATGTAATTATGTTGCATATAAATTTCTAAAGTCAATTGATCAATTTACTAATTTAACAGATATTATATATAAATATTTAAATATATAAATAATATTAATTGATCTAATTAATCTTAATAATACTCTAACAATATTTTTTTATTTGTTATTTTAATTTTAATTTATCTTTTCATTCCATTTCAATTCCTGGTTTTTTATTTATCCGTGGCTTCGTATTAGACGTTTAGGCTTGTTTATTTCTTATACTAAGGTATTGTTGATTTTTATTTATTTTTTTCTCAGTAATATATTCAGTATAGTTGTGATTATTAAATTACCATTTGTTACATGTATATACTTATTAACAGAATTGTTGAACAACTGACCGTCCAAATAAAAAGGATATAATTTTGTTAAATGTGTAAAGAGGAATAATTAAATTTAAAAAAAAAAGAATAAATCGATTTTTCACTTTTTTATTCATAAACATTTAAGTTTCTAAAAATTTAAAAATACATTTAAGTTTTTGATTTTTTTTAAATTTGGACACATCGATTGGGTCTAATTTGTCCCATTTTAAAAACTATTTCATGTGTGCATCCGTATCAACTAGGTCAGTACAACATGAGTCACGTTTGTTTTTTCGTTGGGCCTGAGAGGCCCAAGTGAATATAATGGATCGATATATCCAGATTTTAAAAGAATCTTAAATGTATTTTCAAATATTCAAAAACTTAAATGTTCGCATATCAAAAAATCAAATTTATTTATCTTTTTCTGAATAAATTTATTTAAAAGTTCTTTGTCGTTGACTTCTTGCTGTAACTTTTTAATTCTGAGTGTAATGTTTAAAAAGATACAATTGAAATTCAAAATACTTGAACGATTTTTGTTTTTACGTTATAACTTCATTAGTATATGTTTTACTTTTGGTTTTTATTTTACCATTAAAGTTCCTTTATCTCACTTTAAGTTTTTCATTTTTAGGAAAACAGAAAGCCTCAATTGCAAGCTGCAAGTGTTATGTTAAACGCATGATATTACTTTGCAATTTTCTGCTGTCATATTCCAACACAGATCATTCAACTCAACCACTTCCATGCTGCCTTCTTTGTCCATAGTTGAGATGGGCAAGGATTCTTTCAATTTTCTTTTCTTTTGATTAAGAAAAAATTTACATAGATTCAGTACTGGTCAGCCCATTAAAATTAGATATATTCTTAGACTCAACGAATATTTATGAAAGTAGTAAGGAGCCCTTAACTCACTCCTTTTTAAAATATGTTCGGAATCTTTATTATTTATACCAACTCTCCTGAAATGTATCCTTTCAAAATTTTCGTATATATTATGAAAGAGAAAATCCTATTATCTTTTGGAGTTGAATTATCTTCATATGATCTTAAAGTTATGGGCGTAAATCTTAAAAATAAGTACTAATATAATTACCAAGTTAAACCGTGTACATACGTTACATTACATTTTTAAGATATGGCTTTTCTGCGAACTTTGCATTAATGTGAGATATTTATGCTCCAAGTTGTCCTAATAAGTATAAACTAACATTTTTAATCATCATGATACTGCATAAATATTTTGAAATCAAGTTCTACTGGTTCAAATCTTTATTAAAAAAATTCTCATATTGGACGATAAATTTATTGGAACTATAAGACCTAATAATATGAGAAGATAGATACAGTCATACAAATCCCCTTGGACCCATCTCAAAAGTGCAAAGATTGCTATATCATGAGATCCAGCCAGACAACACCTGTACTACTATTTTATTAATTAAGGTTTTGAACGTCTCCCTTAAAAGTATTTGTTAATATCTGCTTTTGGGCTTAGGTTTAATTATTTGAATTCGAATTTTATTATAAAAAATTTGATTTATTCGGTCCAAAAATTAAAATATCCACTTTTTATAAATCTTATTAAATACTCTCAATTTTTGAAAGACACTTCTTTTAATAAAATAAAAAATATTATTTATATATTAAAATCAGTTATTAAAATTAATCAAATAATTATTAATTTATTTATGTATAAATATATGTATATTTTAATTTATTTTTAATGTATATTTATATTTTAATATATATTTTATATTGATGATGAATACTTCATCCGGCCCTTGACAATTATCTCGAAAGGACAACGAGGCCCCCAAGAAAAAAAAAACACCCAATCCGGCCCCTGATAAATTTTTTTTGGGACAGATTAGCCCCTGTGCCAAAAAAATAACATTTATTTTTTTTGGCGCAGGGTCCTCGTTGTCCTTTCGAAGTAATTGTTAGGGGCCGGGTTGGGTTTATTTTTTTTGTCAGGGACCGGATTGGAATTTTTTTTTGTCAGGGACCTCGTTGTCTTTTAAGGTAATTGTCAGGGGCTGATTTGGGTTTTTGTATATATATAACATAGTTAAAAAAACTATTATTGTAGTATTATTTAAGACTTTAGGTCATCTTTCTTTTGTTTCTCTACCATTTTGCGTTAGTTGGCAACAGATGTATTCTATTATGGGACAATAATGAGAAGTAAACAACCCTACCTTTAATTTTCTTCCAAGGTCCCAGCATTATGGTTCAATGGGATTTGTGTCTTTGTTTAGTTTCATGGGAAGTTGACTCTCAAATTTTGCTTCGCTTGGGGGAAGAATTTATCTCGAGTTACTATATATGCTTTTGTGAGTTGTCTATTGAGGGAAAAACAAGAAAAGGTGTTTGTTATGATGCCTAAGAAGTATTGTCTAATTACTAAAATAGGTAAAATAATTAATTTTAAATTTAAAAGTATAAAAGTTAAAAATTTTTAAATATTTTAAAGTTATTATAAAAAGTAATTTAGGCAAAAGTTAAACACCAAACAAAAGGCACCATAGAATTGTCCAACAATAAATCAGTCTTTCATTTAATAGGTCCAACTTATATATTTTTAATAGAATTCTGCTAAGGAACTAACAGGAGTATAGTCATTAGCCAACAATAAAGGCCTAGTTTAAAAAGTTTTAAAAGTAACTTTTTTTAGTTTTTGACTTATGAAAACTAAAAAGTAATAATATTAATGTCTGGTGTAATTTTCAAAATCAAATTGTGGTTTTTTAAGAAGCTATTTAAGAGTTTATAGAGAAGTTAAAAAAATGACTTCTCTCATAATACTACTACTTTTTACTATATTTTTATAAAATAAGTACTTTTAAAACTAAAAATCTAAACACAAAATAACTTATTTATAAGCTACTTTTAATATAATCATTTATTGTTTAAGCTATTTTTTCAAAAGAAGCTTAATTAAGTTGTTTATCCAAACTGGACAAATCAATAAAGGTTTTTAAATTGTACTCCATACTTATTAATTATTATTAATTAATAATTATTTAAATTTTAATTTTTAAAAGATACAAAATTAATGATTATTAATTACCTCTTTTTACTCTAATTTACCTTTTATTATTTATTACGTAATAAATCCTAATTTTTCTTTCTAAAAAAAACGTCCAAACTCTAAAAAAATACCAAAATATAAGATAAAAAATTATCCAAATTCTAAAAAAAACATACAAAACTAATAAAAGAGAATCATCCAAATTCTAAGAAAAAAATATACAAAACATAAAAAAATTATCCAAAACAAATAAAAAGAATCCCCAAATCCTAAATAAAAAAAATAAAAAAAACACACTAGCTAAAATAAAACAAAAAAAAACGCATTCATTGGTAAGAGTTACAGAAAAACCTCCTCATTAGACACTTAAATAACAACAATACCAATAATACCATTCAGAAACATCCAATCAAATGGAGAAAAAAAATATCTATTTAGTATACAAAAAAAACATTCATACGAGACTAGCCAAATAAAATTCACTTGCATAAAAAAAAAACGAAACAGCATCCTCTTTCCCCTACGTACCTTGAAAACAGATTGAATTGCAACTACGTCGACTTCTTTGTGTACAACAACTCAGCAAAAAAAATTCTCTAACCACTGCAAACGACTTCGGTCAAAGATGCAGCCGCGTGGTGGTTCTTGCAGCGAAAGGTGATCAAGCAATGAACAACAATGGTATCTCGATGACGAATGGTAACGCTAGCGCTAATGGCGGCAAGAACGGCAGAACACGGCGAAGGTAGGGATTCGGTGGTCACACGGCATGCTGGTCCTTGCAGCGGAACATAATCAAGCAATGAAGAACAATGGAATCTCAATCAGGAACAATAACACAAAAGGTGGCAGGAACAGCGTAGCACGGGGGAGGTGGGGCTCGGTGTTAATG
>NC_029789.2:25608170-25618161 GCF_000816755.2 Arachis ipaensis
AAGTCTTATAATGTTATCAAAGTACAAACTCAAAAATCAAATAACAAAATAAAATATCCAAATATCAAATCTCAACATAAAAATTTGTCATCAATAATCAAAATTTGTAAAATTTTACTGTAAATTTACTGCATTAGAATCATATTCACCTTCATTTCCACCATTTTGAGTAGAAAAATAAAAAGATGCAACTTAAAGACTACTACTACTATCACCACTACTTTAATCAAAATCAACATCAATATCATCTAAAAAAAATACACGTGGTATCAATATGTTAAAAATTAATATTCTAATAAATTATAAAAAAATAAACTATAATAATACTCATGTACGTAGTAAGTTTTTAACATTAATAAGATCATCAAGCACTTTCTCTACAATTTCTTTAATCACCCAAAAATCAACTAAATTGATTTTTTTATAATTAATTAGATAATAATGTACTTTTTACTTTCTTTCTTGCTTTTCTTTCTTAAAAAATTAAATATAATATATGAAAGATTAATAATTTACAAATTTATTATCATAAAGTTTGCATATAAAATGATATGAAGTGAAACATATATTACTTGGATTTAAGACGCAAATTATAAGTAACATATATAATATCATTTATCTATTATATTTCAATCTATCTCTTTTTTTTTGTATGAATTTAACGAAAAAGATTCCAATTCTTCTCATATCCAGAGGAAGCAGATGCTTAATTAAGAATGTAAATGACCTTTTTTTAAACATAGGACAGAACTACCGAACAATGCACCTCTACCATTTATCTACCAATTAAAAATCTATAACGTACTATTAGTTATCAATTAAAAAAATAAAATCATAAAATATAAGTTATATTACATATTCTTACCAATCTTAAGTTTTTTTGCCGCTTGAATAGCTTTTGATTTATCTAAGCTTTTCTTTGGATCCCTATAAAAATGTATTTTTTTTATTGCCTCAACTGAATCCAAATTGTCATACTTGCAATGCAATGTAATAAGATCAAGTAAACCTCACATGACATTAGGCATTTCTTTATCATTTTTATAAAAAAAAAAAGCAAGATTTAAAAAATAAATTGCTGCTGCCTGAATATCTTTCTTACAAATACTTGTCCTATCTTGAGTTGATAATATCTGTGTAAAGCTGATATGCTGTCTTGCTCTACTTAAACATTTCTTTGATTGCATCTTTTACATTTAACATTCCTTCATATATATCCCAAAGATAGTTTATCATCAACATCAACAATTCTCAGCAATTCAATCAAAGGCGCACAAGTTTACACACAGTAAAATAATCATCCTAAAATTTTCTATCCATGATAATGGTACTAACAGCACTCATTCCTAATTTGTAATAAGTAAAGTGTGAATCTACAATCAATGCTTGCAAATAAGTTTTATATTAAAAGATGTTCTTTAATGTGATGAATACAGTAGCAAAACGAATTGCAATAGGATGAACAATCTTTTTTTAAATATGCCTTTTTCTAATCTAAGATAAGAAGACGATATGATTATACATAAATATCGTAATCTTGGAAGCACGTGATGCAAGGTTAGAAATATGTACCATGATATTTATATATTTTAGAATAAAATTAAGGCACGTAACGAGCAGTATATGGTAACCAATAGATATTCTTATATTTCTGATTGATAAGCTTACTAGCAACATAATTTATCGTATTGTCAGTCACAACATGCATAATATCATTAGAAACAATCTATTTGATCACCTCAGAAAATAAGTTACATAACTTTGAAGCATTTTTAATAATGTTTAAAACATCTACAGAATTCACAAAGTTCAAACCGTTAGAACAGTAAACCAACAAGTTTATTAATGTTCTTTACCTTTGATCTGTCCAATCATCATTTATGAGGGTGCATCCAATTTCTCTCTAAGCACTCATATAACTATCAACCAATATTTGACATTTTTTGTTAAGATCAGCCAACAAGTAAATCCTTAAATTATGATAAGAAGGATCCTTATAACCAGGTCTAGTACTAGAAACACCATCCAACATATCTTAAAAAAAATTGACACAATTGCATTGAATGAAATTTTACAATCTAAAAATCACCTATCAAATTGTTTTATCAACCTCATGTAACGCTTCTTTATTTTGAAAAATACTTTTAAGACTTGATTGAGCTCCTAAAGTTGTTCTTGGTACAAACCAATGGTGAAGCTTGAAAATTTTTTGAAGGGCCAAAAATTTTAACATAAAAAATATATAATAATATTTGAAGATTTTTAATGGTCTAGAGAAGGGGCTGAATCTATAGCCTCTTTTTGCTTTTAACTTTTAATACTTCAAAAATCGATTCTGCTGTGTCTGCGATATGAATTATACGGGAGACAATTTAATTTTATCTCATAAGGAAACGAACGAAAACAGAATAGAGAAGAAAGAAGTATACAACCATGTATCATGTTTCAATCACATTGTGCAACGTGGCCTACTTCGAGTCTCTACCACAACTATACCTTAGTAGAATTTTCACTATCTTTTCAAAGATTACATTCACTAATTTCCAAAAATTCTTCCTAATTCTATATGGGACAAACCAAACTTCTAACCAAGTTTGATTTGGTTATGTTCACTCCCTAAACTCTCAAGTCTCAACACTAAGTGCTCACCCAACTTAACAAGAAAAACCTCTCAAATTCAAGAAACAAAACAAAAAATAATTACAAAAGAGATTGACATAATTTTTAGCTTTTTTCCAAACTAATTCTCTTTGTCTTTTTTCTCTATGGCTTTTTCTAAATCCTCACTATGCCTTTTTTTTCATTAAATGAAACAAAGAAAGATAAAAACTGAAGAACCAAAATATTCAATAGAGAAATACGAAAGAGAAGAAATAAAATAGCCTAAAAACTATAAGCATAACTCGATTTTAGAACTTTCAAATGTTGCTTTCCATTTTAGTGGAATGTTCTTTTTAATGTAGGTGCACTACTTCTAAAACTTTTAGTTTTGAGTGGTGAGTGTGCTAGATTAACTCAGAATTTTGGATTATTGCTCCTTACTTTAATCCTTGGTTGATTACTCCATTTTATATGGGATAATGCCTTCAAAGCTTAAACTTGTGAAAAAAGTCAACTCCTTGAGCATTGAACTAATTGAGTTCTTCTTTTCCCAAAAAATTTAAGTAGAAAATCAAGGTATAACATCATAGTAGAATAGTCACAGAGGATATGGGCAGCAGCACTAGCAATGTCAAGGTCATGAAATCTTCAATGTGCTTGCCAAATCAACACTCTTAATCTTGAACTTTGGCCCCAAATTTTATTTTCAAACCTTGGATATGAATTAGAAAAAGCAACATCTATTTTCTTTTTTTTATCTGAATTGTGATTGTATAGAGAAGGTAGCTTCAATAAGCCATTTGACTTGTACAAAAATAATAAGATAACATTTTTCTTTTGAACTAGATTAACCCTTTCATTTGATTTATGGCTCTATTAATTTGACTTTGCCTCCTTTTATTTAGCTTTTTCCTCCTTTCTTCTTTGATGATTAAACAAAAGTGAAAACACTTTTTTTTTATTGTTTTTTTGGCTTTACTCGAATTGTGCAATTTACAGCTGATAGTGTCTTCATTTGAGACTTGTTTGGAGAATTGTGTGCTTGGTCTAAGTTGAGTATTAGGCTAAACATTGATCTGCACTCAAGACTTAATAAGTGGATTATTCAAATAAAGAATGACTTGGCCTACACAATAAAACACACTTTAAACTATTTTGAACTTTTAACTTAACCAAATATGTTTGTCATCATTAATGTGTTAAATTATTATTTCCTAAACTCAATAGTATATAAAAAATTATAAATATTACTATTTTTCAATGTTTGGTCATTACCATGACAATAAATAAATTAATTTACAAATAAATTATATAAAACATCTTAAAATAGTACTTTCAAATTTTATGTGACTTAAAATTTTTAAGATAAAGTATATTTTTTATCTTTAATGTTTGTAATGTTTTTAAAAATATCCTTAACGTTTAGTTGTATTTCATTTTATCAATAACATTTTTTATTTGTGTCAAAATTAATTTTGTACGTTAACTCCATGTAAAATATTAGGATAAAATTAAAATCTTTTAGAATAATTTTAACATAAATAAATAACGCTAAAGACAAAAATGAATGAATTAAAAACATTAGTGACAAAATTAAATGAAATTAAACGTTAGAATATTTTTGAAAAGATAATAAACATTAGAGACAAAAAAAAAGTATATTTTATCCAAATTTTTAGTTGTTAAATTAGAACAAATTTTTTTAGTATTTTTTTCTAATATAAATAACAAATTATCTATAAAGAAGTACTCTTTCATTTTATTCTTTAAAAAACTAACAAAACATAAAATAACATTAAAAAAACTAATTATATTGTAGATTATATTAATAAGTCCTTTTCAAATTAGCTCAATATAGTCCATCATGTTAAATTTGAAAATTAAGTATTGAGTGGATTAAATTATAATGATTATGAAGATGAGCCTTTTCAATTAATCCAATAAGAATTGAGCGAATAAAATGAGTTGAACACAACACACTTGAATTGGTTACATAAGACTTTATCCAAATGAACTAATCACGTCATATGAAGTATTATTATTAAATATTTTATAAAATATTTGAAGGTCATAGTCTCCCATTGTCCAATAGTACAAACATAAGAGGAATAACTTTTGTTTTTTGATCGCCTCCAGCCACTTGTTTATTAGATGGTAGCTTGTTGCTCTTTTTGGTAACCCATCTAGTGATATTGATGAGTCCGGTCTTTTTTACAATTTCAAGTTTTTAAGATGTCTATGCAACATATCACAATGTGCGGGTGGTCAAAGTCACTTTAAAAAAAGGCCTGCCATATCGCCATTAACCGGTGTCAGTAGTGAGCTTGGTCAAGGCGAGGCTAAGGCTAAAACTCACCTTAAATTAGCCCCTTGAATCAATGACTTGAGATTAAATTTTTCACTATCTTGTTTTGGGTCAGAGCTCCAGGCTCCTTTTTTTTTTGTTTGGTGGTAGATATGCAGAATCAGCTAGGGATATCCACTGACCAAATATACTAAGGATATGTAAATTCTGGCAAAAACTGGTAAGGACTAAGGATACACAAATCAGTATTGGGCTTATTTATCTAGTTTAGACCACCCACACTTCTTTTTTCATTTATTATGATATGGCACTTATTTTACTTTTGTGACAAATATCGTTTTGCGGCAAATCCATGAAATTCTGCAAAATGTGTGACATGTGTCTAAGGTTAGTGCCATCATCTTGTCACATGATTTGAGTTACAAAATGACAATTTTGCCACACCTTTTTGCTTCCTTTCAGTTTGGTCTATCTCTCTAACTTTCTGTACACCAGACTCCAGGGTCCGTAGGCTGTAGCAGCAAGAGGACCCCAAAAACCTTGGGTTTTGTAAGGAATTTTGTTCACTTTCACTTGTCTACCACTACTGGTATTGGATTGCAGCTAACTCAAATTCAGATTTCACACTTATTATTGTTGTCATTAGGGTTCTTTCTTTTCATTTAGAATTACAAGTACAACCTTGTAAGAGAGAGAGAGAGAGAGAAGTAGCCAGGTAACTGCAGAGGTTTCTAGATTTCAACGAAGGTAGGTCAACTGCAACGTTGACATTTTCTCAAGCATGTTTCGTTCCATGCTGTTGCTACAGTCATAGGACCCCATAGAAAAAACAGAGTCAAGTTGATTTCTTTTTCTCTCTCTATCTTTTGCTTTGTTTTTGGTCCTTTCCTCTTTACTTTTCCTTGTTAGTATGCCTAAAGCTTGCTTTTCTTTCACAATTGGTGACTTGGGTTTTGTCCCAAAACAAGAAAAGATGATAAATTTGTTCAAATTTTGAAATTGCAAGCTCAAAATTTTAGTTTAGAACTTTGTATTATTCTCAGTTCTGTAATGCCATTACCATATTCTAAAATGTATAGGCTTCACTCTCAAATCCACCAGAGTAATGGTGCTCCTATTCTTTCTCCATATTCTCCTCCTTCTTCTTCTTCTTCTTCTTCTTCTTCTTCTTCTTCTTCTTCTTCTTCTTCTTCTTCTTCTTCTTATAGTTCTTCTAATTCAGCTTCTTCATCCTCAGATTCTTCATCTGGGAATAGTAGAATAAGCCCTGCAATTATTTTCATCATAGTAATTTTATCTGTTGTGTTCTTCATCTTGGGCACCCTCCACCTGCTTGTTAGATTTCTCATGAGACAAAGATCTTCTTCTTCCTCATCAATTTCTCAATCCAATAGGTATCCTGAAATGTCTGAATCTGATGCATACCAGAGACAGTTGCAGCAATTATTCCACCTCCATGACTCAGGTTTAGATCAGGCTTTCATTGATGCACTCCCTGTGTTTCTCTACAAGGAGATAATTGGCTTGAAGGAGCCATTTGATTGTGCTGTTTGCCTTTGTGAGTTCTTGGAACAAGACAAGTTGAGGTTGCTGCCAAATTGCAACCATGCTTTTCACATTGACTGCATTGACACATGGTTGCTTTCAAATTCAACTTGTCCCCTTTGTAGAGGGACACTTTATGCACCAGGGTTTTCATTTGAGACCCCATTTTTTGACTTTGAAGGTCCATGTTATGAGGACGAAGATGGTGTTTCAGTTTCAGGATTTGGTGTCGATGGTGCTGGTTCTTCTAACAAGCCTGCTGAGAATCACATAAGGAATGGGAAGAGGGTTTTTTCTGTGAGGCTTGGAAAATTCAGAAGCTCAAATAATAATGGAGTAGATGGTGTTGAAAAATGTGAAGGAGAGAGTAGTAATAGTAGTATTAGTTTTAGTAATAGTCATGGTAATTTGGATGCAAGGAGATGCTACTCAATGGGGTCTTACCAATATGTTGTTGCTGATTCTGATTTGAGAGTGGCTTTGTGTCCAAGCATCAGTGGCAGTATGAGACAATTGATTAAGGGAAGAATAGCTACAACAAATGGGAACAATTTTTCTTCAACTGATGTTGATGTTGTTGAAGGAAAAAAGATCAGCAATGCAAGAAAAGGTGAGAGCTTTTCTGTTTCCAAGATATGGCAATGGTCTAGGAAGGATAACAGTAAGTTAACAAGTTCATCAGAGGCTCGAATTCCATAATAATCCTATTTGTCACTGCAATTTTATTGCCATGGATGAACAACAATGTCAGAGGTACATGAACTGTTCAGTTTTCGAATTTTGTATTCCAAGTTTCTAACCAATTTCATATTCTTAGTGGTTCTTTGTTGAGATCCTTGTTCGTCTCATGCTTTGATTTAACCATTTTGTTGTAAATCATCCCATAAAAGCACTTTACTAATCAGTGTTCTTTTAATTGAAATGATTCTCGACTCTTGAATCTTGGATGGTTGGATGAAAATTAGTCCTTTAATTCAAAAGTCTATTGAAGGGGTTACATGTTTTAGGCCTTAAGAATATTATTACAATTAATTATAGTGGTTGCAGTTTTGTTTCTAGCACAGTTCTTGGAAAGCTATATCTAGCAGAGATTTTTAGGAAAAAGAAAAGAACTAAAAAAACCGGGAAGTTTCAGAACTTTTTTCTTTAGTTGTGGGACCCTAATTGCATGTGATTCTTTTATCTAAGTGACAAAAGTGGTCTTTATTATTAGCAGTTTCTTGCAACAAGTGAGATGAGATAAAAGTGAGGTCAAATTAGGGTTGCTTTTTGGATGCTCTTGCTTTTAAAAAAAAATAGTTACTTGCATTAAACAATTAGAGAATTTAATCAAATATATTAAATTGTCTAATAATTTAAAAAATTATGTTACATGTATATTAAAATCAGCCACCAAAATTAATTATCAGTATAAAATGTAAGTTGAAATATAAATATACATTAAAAATAAATTAAATAACACATATATTTATATATAAATATATTAGTGATTAATTTTATTGTACAAATAATATTTTTGTAATATAAAATATCTTTTCATAAATTCACTTTTTATGGAAGTGGCCTTATAACAATTAGTTCATCCCACAGCACCACCATTCTTCTACCTGGTTCTTTAAAGCTGTTGTGTATGGACCGGTTCAGTTCGGATTGAACCTTGCAAGTTTGTAACTCTGTCCGAGTCAGCCGAATCATCCCTAAACCATTTTTCTTAGGTTGGTTCGGTCACCAGTTGTATAATTGTGGTGCTGATGCTAATAATAGATAGAATATAGTGAGAATAATAGGCATAGCAATCAAACATTCAAACATCAAGTGGTGGACCCGCGCTAAATAGAAAAAAAATTTACATGCGGTGTTGGGCAAGGCAGGCCGTTTCTGGTACAGGTTTGTTACTTTGTTTGATATGGATAGAAATAGGTCTTGAAGCGTGGGAGATGTGATCGATTCACAAAATAGCAAGTATGTCTTCTCTGATAGGTAAAGTAAGTTTGATCGACTTTCATTTGATGGATCACTTGTTCATTGATTGGATGAGTGTGTTTTTGAATTACAGATGAGTGGAAGGAGCAGCTTTTGGAGGTGGAGAATGGCGAAGGACACCCGAAAATGGAGGTACGCGATCTTCGGAGAGTGTCGGATGCAGGGGTCCCAATACTGAAGGGCATCAGTCTGGAAATCCCAAAGGGCGTCATAGTGGGAGTCATAGGCCCCAGTGGCAGCGGCAAGTCAACGCTCCTCAGGGCACTCAACCGCCTCTGGGAGCCTCCCTCCGCGTCCGTCTTCCTCGACTCCCGGGACATCTGCCAGCTCGACGTGCTCTCCCTCCGCCGCAAAGTCGGCATGCTGTTCCAGCTGCCCGCCCTCTTCGAAGGCACTGTAGCCGACAACGTGAGGTACGGCCCCAACCTCAACGGGAAGAAGCTTTCAGATGTTGAGGTATGTAAGCTGTTGATGCTGGCGGACCTGGACGCTTCCTTCCTTCAGAAGTCGGCGGCGGAGTTGTCAGTGGGTCAAGCACAGAGGGTTGCGCTGGCCAGAACTCTTGCTAATTCCCCTGAGGTTTTACTGCTTGATGAGCCAACGAGTGCTTTAGATCCTATTTCCACAGAGAATATAGAGGCTGCACTGTTGAAGCTCAACAAGAATAGTGGCATGACCATGATTATGGTGTCTCACAGCATCAAACAAATACAGAGGATGGCTGACGTCGTCTGCCTCCTCGTTGATGGTGAGATTGTTGAGATTCTCAACCCTAACCAACTCTCCCAAGCCAACCATCCCTTGGCTCAGAGGTTTCTTCAACTCACCACTTAAAATTATGTTTAATATCAAATTTTCTATCCATCCATAATAAAGTACTCATCGGTGTTCGTCTTTCTAATTATTTTTCTGCAAGGTCCCTCTAATTCAAGCCACGTTGTTTGATTCCTATATCTTATTATCTAAATGAACTGTATTACTGAAACCACTGGCATCTGGATATTTATTATTTGCAGTTTCTTTTAACAATAGATAAAAACAGAGTGACCCAGTGAGGTAACTCAGGGTTGCTTTTTGGATGCTTTGGTTTTCTCCAGAAGCTTGTTTTTTCTTTTTTCTTTTTTCTTTCATCTTTTCGGATTAAAAAGAAGAAAAGGAACAAGGAAAGTATTCGATTCCTTCTTGTGTCTCAGCCAAGCTTGTGTATAACACTACTTAAGTACAAAGTATGGAATTCTGATATTGTTTCAATTCAATTCAATTAATTATTTATTTTGATTAAATTTGTGAGTGACAAGTTTTTATGGTATCATAGTTGGTAGCTAGACAAGCATAATGTGGTTTCTCTATTTTTATAAGATGAATTGTCTTATAATTGAAAGGGGATAGAAATAGAAATAAATAAATAAATAATAAAGTATAAAGATGAAGTTAGTGAAATGAATTGGTTTATGAGAAAAAAAAAGATTTACATTATAAATATTGAAATTTGAGTAAAATCACGTGTGACATATTATGTATTCGATTTTTTTTAAATAAATAAAAAAATTTTATTTA
>NC_029789.2:25618342-25636585 GCF_000816755.2 Arachis ipaensis
TTGTTATCACCGCAACCAAAATAAATATATTCTTATTTTGTTTATAGTAAAGAGATAATATTTACTTACTTAGCCGTCAAATTTACCCAATCAAATTCACTTCAAGACAATTTTCTTTAACTTCAATTAGATTAAGGCTGTGTTTGTTTTTGACAACAGAGTAAGATAAGACACTGAGAACAAGACATAAAAGATAGAGACACAAAATTTTATGATTTTGTATCATGTTTGGTCATAAATTAGAATAAATTATGAAAATATAATTTATTCTCATTTTTTTCATTCAAAAAATTTGAGACGAAAAATATAATTATAAAAAATTAACAAGAATAATGAAAGAAAAAAATGAAAAATAAGTTGTGTTTCTTGTTAGTGTCTTTATGTCTTTTCTGTCATGTCATGATGGACATAAAATACATTAATTCAGTGTCCTTGGACATATTGTCTCTGTCCACGTCTCCTTTGTAAAATACGATTTTGTGTCTATGTATCCTTGTCACAGTGTCCTATCTCTGTAAACAAACGCAGCCTAAATGTGTTGTGACCATCAACCCTTGTTAATCACTTATTAGGTTTTTTTATTTAAATAAATTAAATAGGATCCAAAATTACTCAAATCCCCAAAAGCAATTTTTGAAACATGAATATTCTAATCCTAATGATATATAAATCGTGTCAGAGGAATGTGGTTTATATAATAAGTTAACTACTAGATGATTTATGCATGAATGACTTTTGAGGAATAACACATAAATCATCTTAAGGTGGCTAACTTTACCAATTGTATATAAATCGTCCCAGGCTAAGAGAATTTACGTAGTTTCAGACCAAAACACAAGACACTGTCAAAATTTATACTGAGAATTTAAGCATTCAACGATAACATTGGGGAGAAAGAGAGCCCGCAGCGGTGGAAGAAGAGGCATTAAGTGATCGTATTTGGCGTACAGCAGTGGAAAAGGGACATTAAAAATATCAAATTAAATATAATAACTTTTTTTAAAAAAAATTCTAATTTAAAGGATAAGATATTAAACATTTTCGATATTTACTTTATATTTTTAATTATTAAAGGATTTAACCCTCTTGATAATAAAAGCAACTTTATCCATTTAAAAAAAATAAAATCATAAATTGGACCTAGCAAATAAAAGAAAACTAATCACCAAGTTTCCATTTGATTTTTGAGAACAGAACGAGATAAAATTGTTGGGAATAATACACCATTTCCCCTTGAGAAAATACCTTTTACAGAGAAATAAAATAGACACAATCACAACACAAGAATTTAACGTGGAAAACTCCAATTACTGGAGAAAAAAAAATCACGACCTTGTCAAATGACAACCAGAGAATATCACTATGTGAAAATTGTTACAACACATATACTTCTTTCTCTCTAACACCGGCACCCCAGTACACCTACACTCTCAAAGCAAATATTTAACTACACCTCACAACACTCTCTAATCAAAGAGTATAGAGGAAAAGAAAAGTCAGATACAAGCTTTAAGTGTTTCCGACTGGTGCAAAAATATAGAGAACTTAGCCTCATATTTATAGCCTAGGCCACCCACTCCATTTGCTATCTTGAGCAACGTGAGACTAATTCAACCAAATCCTAACAATCTCCACCTTGATTGAAATAGTCACACATCTTCAGCTTCCATAGTTAACATCGACAATTCTTTGCTGCCATTGTCTATACCGACAATCATAGTTCAGAGAACTATCATACTCCACCATGAAAGTATACTCACTTGGAATTAGACCACTCCAAACATTTCGCCTTGGTACAGATCGAAACCTTGCTGAAAATTCATGGTGCAACTTCCAAATTGGCTTTTCTTGGAAGTTATTCAGCCATCGACATAACTCCGCCACACACCTTGCATCTCAACGCCAACCAATGCCCGTGTGCAATTGTGAACCCGATTGCCACAACTTATCCTTATCCATGGCAGTGCGGCAATACCATGAGGATACTTCTTATCTTCTACGCCTTGTGCAAACCTGATTGTATCAACACATCCTTGACTTGTATTTGCCACAAGCCAAAATTGATTCTTCCATCAAATTTCTCTATTTCAAGCTTCACAGCACTTGAATATCCTGACATTGTTGCAACCGTATACTGGAATAGTATAACTCAACTGTAGACCGTGCACTAGGAAGGGTCCACAGGAAAGAGAGGTGGGTCACAATGGACACACTTAAATACCAAGTCTTTCCTTAGCCAGAACCTTTCCAAACTGCACTCTCACAGTGTCACACTGCCTTCCAGCAACAACAACAGCAACCAAAGATCAACCTCAAGCCACAAGACAAAATTCTTTTCTGATGTGGAAGGTTAGACTAGGCTGCAACCACAGAGCATACTAAGAATAAATCCCACCGAACCGAAGCTCTGATACCACATGTTGGGAATAATACACCATTTTCCCTTGAGAAAATACATTTTACAGAGAAATAAAATAGACACAATCACAACACAATAATTTAACGTGGAAAACCCCAATTACTGGAGAAAAAAAATCACGGCCGTTGTCAAATGACAACCAGAGAATATCACTATGTGAAAATTGTTACAACACATAGACTTCTTTCTCTCTAACACCGGCACCCCAGTACACCCACACTCTCAAAGCAAATATTTAACTACACCTCACAACACTCTCTAATCAAAGAGTATAGAGGAAAAGAAAAGTCAAATACAAGCTTTAAGTGTTTCCGACTGGTGCAAAAATATAGAGAACTTAGCCTCATATTTATAGCCTAGGCCACCCACTCCATTTGCTATCCTGAGCAATGTGGGACTAATTCAACCAAATTCTAAAAAAAATACTATAAACAGAACACAAAGAATAGAGACACAAATTAATATTTTTATTATTTTTTAATGATAAATTGAATATGAGATAGAACAAATAATTAAAATTTTAGAAAAAATTTAACTTTTCTTCTCTGAGAGATGCTAAAATGACACTTTTCTTCCATCTATTTGTAAAATATACACTCTCCTCCCTTATAACTTTTAAAAAACCTCATCTTTAATCCATTTTAAATTTTTTGTGTTAGCTAATGTTAACTTTATCCATTTTTTAAGAAAAAATAAATTATTTTTTACAAAAATACTCTTTAGTAATTTTTTTTATTAAATTTTGTTTACTAAAATATCCTTTAACAAATTATTTATAAAGGTATTTTTGTAAAAAATAATTTATTTTTTCTTAAAAAATGGATAAAGTTAATTTCAGTTAGCATAAAAAATTTAAAATAAATTAAAGATGAGATTTTTTTAAAAGTTATCAGAAAGAAGAGTGTATATTTTACAAATAAAAGAGAGAGAAGTGCCATTTTAGTATCCCTCAGAGAAGGGAGTGAAATTTTCTCAAAAATTTATTTTACCTTTTTTCTCCTTACACAAACTCAAAAAGAAAAATAGGTTGATAAAAAATGTAATTATAAAAAATTGACAGAGACAATAAAAAAAAGCAGAATAAGTTGTGTTTTTGTCACAAAATACACTAATTTAATATCTTAAGGCTATAGTTTTAAAAATCAGATTGGACCGGTCAAACTAGTTCGGCCAGAGAATGAACGTCTCTGTGGTTCGGTCCAACGAGAAAAACCACAATTCCAAACATTGTTTTGAATTGCTAAATTGATCAGGAACTGGCCGGTCAGATTGAACTAAGACTTGGCTGGTTTTCATGAAACGACGCTTTTTTTTAAGGAAAGAGCTCAACACAACAAGGTGGAGCAACTAAACAAAATAAATAAACAAAAAATAAATGCTAATCAAACACACAGACATCCCTCCATAGTCATATCTAGCAATGCCGTCAACAACTAAAAGATCAAACTCAGTCCACTCTTGTAGCTCTTAATTGATTTGTTGAAAAAATCCGCAACACCTGAGAAATCTCCTAGCCCCACCAGTCATCTTTTACCATTTTGAGAAACCATCATGAATGATCCAAGAATTTAAACTCCGAAACAGCCTCGGACTCCCTAGCAATCTACTATTCTCCACAATCAAGGAACAATGATCAGATAAAAAAGAAAATCAGTGATTCAAACACGCCTTTCTCTTTAGTTTGCAAGTCTAGTGAACACTGAACAAATCTTCCTAAAACAAAAAGAAAATAAGAAACCCTAACTTATGGTAGCCTCCACTACCGTTGTATGGACTGCCGTCATCCGTCGCGCTCAGACATGACTGTCTTCATCTTGTCGTCTGCGCTTCCTCCTCATCAACAATCGCAGCTTCTTCCTCAAGATCGGTGTCAGTTGTTGGTCTTTATCTGCTCCATTGCGCTCTTGCCACCATCGTGCTCAGGCAACACTGTCTTTGTCTGGTCATATTGCTCGAAGTCTCTAATCCCTCATCTCATTGACCAATTGCAGTTTCTTCCTCTAGCTCGACGTCCGTCATCTGCTCTTTGTTTGCTCAGCTATAGGACTGCCATCATCCATGTCATGCTTGTCGCCTAGCCTCTGTCTCTGTCGTGCTTCTGTCCTTCTGCTTAGAATAAAGGTAATGGCTGCTTCATTTTTATCGTTATTTGTTCTTCATTTTTGGTTTAGGATTCTGCTAGTGCTACTCAGATTGAATCATTAAAGAAAAAAAAAGTCCTAAACAGCTCCCTAACAATTACCTCGAAAGACAATGAGGCCCTCAATAAAACCCTTTACAGCCCTTAGATTTTTATTTATGTGAGATTGGTTAGCCCCTCGATCAATATTTTCTTTCTGTATTAATGGAATAAGCTTACATGACATGTTAAACTGTTTATTTATCCGTTAAGAGCTAACTAGGATTGACAAATTTTTTTTCTGTTGAGAGTCTCGTTTTTTAGGGTAATTGTCGGCCATTTAGTTTTTTTTGTTACATTTTTCAAATACATTGGCTAAATTTATTGTACAAAACTAAGAAATATTAATGATTTTTTAAATTACTTTTACTTATAAAAATTAAATAGAGGATATATTAGTGATTAACGTATCACATAAGCATGTTCTGGAAAGAGATCATTGATAGAGGGGCTAACCAATCTCACGAAATTAAATATTAAGAGCCGAAACAGATGTTTTTGTTTATTGGAGTCTCGTAGTTCTTCGAAAAAATTATTAGGGATCTGAATGGATATTCACTCATCATTAAATGATTAGCTTTGGTCACTACTGCTGTGCTATACTGTACTGTACAAAATTTTGTTAATCTTTATTAAAATTGTGCTGAAATGTTAATCTTTAAAAAAGTTGTGCTAAAATCTTGTTATAATTGTAATTAGCCTATTGTCTGCTGAAAATGTTGTTATTATTTGTTAAAATTATGCTAAAAACTTTGTTAAATATTTGTCACCTTACTACTCTCTATTGAAGCATGAGATTTTATTTGTTCATTATGATTAGTGTTTAGTTAAGGAAGGAATAAATTGGTTAGCTTTATTTTAAATTCAATGAAGAAATAGATGTTGAATTAAGTCAGTTATCTAGATAAGTAAATGACCGAATATTTGTTATTGGTTTAGTTAATTTAATGATTTTTTTTTTATTTTCTGTGACTATCTCGATGAGTGCAATAATTATATAATGACTAATGAGTATTAAATTGTTAATAATTGATAAGATTAAAGGTTATTAATATATTTTGGGATTTATAATTTCAGTTATAAATAATAGTATCAATAAAAAAATATTTGCTCATAATAATCTATGTGTAGATAATAATTTTGTGGCTAATCTTCTCGATTCAAACAATGATAGAAAAAAATAGATCCAACTTAAAAATATATTATTTTACAAGTAGTGAATAAAAAGTCACAATAACAATATTTATTTTGTCTATAAACTTTTGGAGACGTTAGAAAATACCTTATAATTCCTTATAATGTCATAAATTTTCATGTAATGGTATGTCATGGTAAAAAAAAAAAGAAAACATTTGGTTTCAATAATTAGAAACAAAACAAAATAGATATTTGAGAGGGACCACCATCTACATATTGGGATGAGATCTTTCCTAAAATTCCATTTCGGTGGATTGTTCATTGACAATACCGAGAGCGTATTAAGTGAGTTCTTAATTCACCCGATGTACTGTGTGAATCATTTTTATGAATATCAGATTGATGGAATGAATTAATTTAAGCATTGATTAAACTGGTATTCTGGTTATTGCTGAAGGGTTTTAAGTGAGTTGAAAAGGAGATTAAATTAAGGAATTATTTTTAGATTTAAATTAATAAGTTATGCAGAATTCTAGTTTTAGTAGATTATTTGTGATTTTGTCTTCTGATTATGCAGAACAAAAAATGCAGCAAATAGAAAAAGAGAAGAGTGACGCCTTGATATATCCTGGTTCAGCCACGAACTGCAATGTGACCTACGTCCAGTTTCTATCACAACAATAGTAGATTTTTCATATTGATTATAATCACCAATTTCAAGAGATTCACACTCTTATAAACCACCTAAGTTATCCCAAGCTTAGTAAATTACTAAGGTGCTAATCAAACCTAGTTAAAGGGAATCAAGTGCACTATAACCCAGCACACTTTCGAAATCAAAACTCTCAATTAAAGGTTAAATGGATTTTGTATGCACTACTCTCTTTGCCTTTTAAATCTCTCAAAGTAAGCTTGAATCCAGACAAAAAAAAAGAGAAGTAAGAACACACTAAAAAAATAAGAAAAACAAAGGCCTTTTTTTATGGTCTTCAAAATGCACAAAAATAGTTCCTTCTTCCTTGATGATTCATCAATATACAGAGTTTCATATCTCTTCTTTAATGTAGGAATAATTTTCCTTTTACATCAACTAATCATTACACCATTTATGCTTGAGGCCGTTGGGCATTGAAGGGGAGATCATTCCTTTTTTATCCTTCAATTCGAAATGTAGCAGCTCTTTATGATTATGATATGATTTTAGAAAGCTCTAATTGTTGTATTGATTGTGCATAATCTGTCCAAACATAGATTGCTATCTTCCTCAATGATATTCTCATTAATTTGTTGATATAGCACAATTTCAGCTACTTTGATTATCCTTGATTGATTCCTACAATGCTCATCATCATAACGGTTAGTTATAATAGAAAATAGTTAATTATGTTTGTCATTATAAGGTACCAAATCAAATTTTGATTCAACAATTGTTATGATGCAGAAATATAGATTTGAGATGTGATCTCGTTTGGATATTCGCTGGTAGCATAGTCATGGCTTTGGATTTTTTGGGTGTGAGATCGAGGCAGTTGTAGTGGTGAGATCCTCGGATTGGGAAGTTTGTATACTGGTAAGTAGGGTTTGTTAGATTGTGTATTAGCTAAAATTGCAGAAACCTGAATACCTTTTTTCAACAATGCAATAATTTTTTTATAGGCTAGAATGGAAGAGGAAGATATAGTCTCCTATTTTCATGGTTCAACGGCTATGGCCGATGAAGATGTGCGTGTAGGAAACGAAGAAGATTTGGTTTTCAATGACCCATATTTTTGTCTAGGAGATGAACCTTTATCGGAGGTGGGCAAGGATGCGGATATGGAGAGGTATTCTTGCGATAATTTTGGCAATGATTTTTACAAAAACTAGGAAGACAAAAGTATTAATGGGATTTCTGACTTATTGACATGTAGCTTTTGCTTGCTACAATTTATATGAAAAAATGAATGGTTTTGTAGCAACGAAGACCAGGTTAAGGTGTGAAGAAAGTGGCGACACAACAACAATTTGTTTGCTTTAGGCAGTGGTTCAGAGAATTTGGTGTTGATAAGGATGCTCATCAACATAATAAGCCGGAGCCTAAACCTGAGACTAGATGTGGATGTCTGGCGCAAATGCATGTTCATCTAGATTTGGAGAGCGGTAGATGGATTATTTCATACTTTGATGATGTTCACAACCAGGAGATGATTGATAAAACACTTACATTTATGCTCATGCTCCCTACGCATAGGAAGATGAATGCTACTGCAATTGAACAAATGAACATTATCTTGAGATTTGGGATTAAAACCCCTTAGATCTATTTATCATTTGTGCACTCTAACGCCCTATCACCCTAAACCTTACCTCTAGCCATAAAGTGAAAGATAACAAAGTGTCACGATAGTTCTAAAGCTTGTACGATAATATATATAGAAGGAAACAATAATACTAGAAGTTCAATGAAGAAATAAAGCTCAAAACAGAAATACAAAAGCGTGAAGCATTAACATGATCAACTATAAGCGTAAAGGCACAAGATACAACATGATAAAGATACAGGATCACAAGGTATAATAGCCAAAAGAATACTAGTCGTAGCCCGCGAAATTTAGGCCGACTATTTAATACAGACATAATAGAGTTTTCGAAAGGTTAAAACATATACATCCTATCTCTCAAGTTAAGTCTCTAAGACAACAAGGTATAATAACAAAAGTGAGAGAATCTACATCAAAACAATCCAAAATGTACAAAAGATAACAAGCGATCCTCTGCTCTATCACCACCCCGCAAACTCACCGAGGTGGGTTGCGACCTACATCTGAAAAATAACAACATATGGTATGAGAACCGGAGGTTCTCAATATGATAACAGTGCCCAATATATAAGACAAAAGGTTCCGAGACGCCAAAGGCAATCCTAGAACTTCACATCGAACATAAGATTCAAACTTAACAACAACTTTAATAAAATCCATAAAGAGGTCATCTATCTTAGGGGAATTCTAAACTAATAGAAACATCGCTGTCCCACAGCCTTCGCCAACCTAACCTCCATGGGATCCCATCGCCACCACCTACCGATCCTCTTCAATTCCAGTAGAAAACACAAATATTCGCACACAAGTAATACACAGATAATATACATGTACAGCAAGTAATTCAAGAAGCAAATAATAAGCATGTTACACATTTAGGCAAAAGACACAATTAGGCAAAGCAAGCAAACAAATAGAAGATGCACGTGATGAATGCCTGTCCTATTGGCTATGATATCACATTATTGTTGGTTCAACTACCAACCCAACACATCCCCATGGAATGTAGCTTTTCGGTCAAGAATAAAAATGGGTACCCCCAGGGATATAGTGCCTGGCTCACTGTTCAAGGGATATAGTGCCTGACACACTCTTGTGACTCAAAAGGATGCGAGCGGGATACTCAGCCTCAGACCTCATATCTCAAAGTAAGCGGGATTAACCACTGTCCTTACGCCGGCGCTACGACCTTGACAAGCGGGATTAACCACCGTCATTGCCAGGCACATAGTGACTCATCAATATCAGTATATGAGTAGTATATAGGGCACTATATCCCTTAAACAGTGAGCCAGACACTATATCCCTGGGGGTACCCATTTTTATTCTTGACCGAAAGGATACGAGCGGGATACTCAGCCTCAGACCTCACATCTCAAAGTAAGCGGGATTAACCACCGTCCTTACGCCGGCGCTATGACCTTGACAAGCAGGATTAACCACTGTCCTTGCCAGGCACATAGCGATTCATCAATATCAATATATAATAATAATTCTCAGTGATCACTGCTCATATCATAAGTTCATTTATCTTTTTCCAAGTTCTATGTTTCTCTTAACCATCATCAACTCTCAAGTTCTCAACTTCACCACCAATATAGTACTCTGCCAATTCACCCAGCTAGTCCATCCACAGAACTTTAGAAACCTAATTCTCCGTCTTCTAAACTCATAACAGAAATATCTAATCTTAAGTCATTTAACTCATCCTTAATAGCCTCAAGGCCTAATTACTATTTATAAGTCTTAAATATAAGTTAAAGAAGTTTAGAAAACTAGAGAAACCTTTAAAGTGAAGAAAAACAAGTTTTAAGCAAAACAGGAGTCTTGCGTACGCAAGCCCCTGTCCGCATACGCATGGGTGTCAAAAGGCCCATGCCACGTATGCATGCTACACTCGTGTACGAGAGTCGTCAAAACATCAAGGAAGGCTCGCGTCGCGTGCAACATGCCGCTTACGCATGCCTGTAAAATGACTTGCTCGCATACGCATGCAGTTCCCGTGTATGCAAGATCACTTTGCAGTGGCCAACGTCCACGCCGTGTGCACTGTTCCGCGTACGCATACCCTGACAAACTTAGAAAATTTTCAAAAGCTTCAGAATTCAGATTTGCATACCGAACTTCAAACGCGCATAACTTTTTTGTTTTAAAACATTTTCCATCCGTTCTTCAAACGTCTTAAAGATCTTGGCCCCAACTTTGATTTAATTAAAATTTCATCCAAAATGAAGGTTCGAAGGCCAAGTTATGCCTCATCAAAATTTATTAAAAACAAGGTTTTCCAAAACTTCAATGCAAGCAAAACTTAAACCTACTCAAAATTATCACCAAGCACTACCACACACTACAATTTACTATTCTATTACACTTCAATCATTTTCACACCTATTTCACTCAATTTTCCATCTCTTTCTCCCATAGTTCAACAAAATCAACAATTTTCAAATCAAGATTTCAATATCAACAATTTTGCACAATTCAACCATTCATAAACATCATTCATCATATATCATCACAAATCCTCGTTAACATCAATGTTCATCCAATTTCATCTTCAACATTAATGATCAACAACATACATCATCAATTCAATAATTATCAACAACCAATTCAATCATATCCTAAGGTCCACTAGCCTAAGTTTCACGAAACATTATATATTACATAAAGAAAATTAAAACTATACATTGGCCGATTCTCAATCCGTATAAAACACCAAAATTTGTTTCCAACAAGCTTCCACAAAGTTTCCAAGTTTAACAAGCCACCAACCACAATCCAAAAGCTCCAATAATCACAAATTCCAAGCTATACACAATTATTAAACCACAATGAGCAACTAGGGTTCACAAATACACTAAACTACAAGGGTTAAGAGGAAGCTTACCCCATAGTCAATGGAGATGAAACCCAACAATTCTCCACTATTCGTTGGTACCTAAACAACCAAATCACAAAAATCTACTCAAAATCCAAACTTAAATTTCAAAATTTTGTTAGGGCTAAAGAATGGAGTGTGAAATTCGAATTCTTACCAGCAAGCAATACCTAGCTAGAACTGACAGGGTCGGAGAGAGCTTCGTGTAGCTGCAAATGGGACGCGAATTGGAGCTCGTAGCTCAAGTTGAAGAGAATAGTGAATAATTTTCTCTTCTCCCCTTTCACTCTTAATATCAGCTGCTAGGTTATGTGTTTGTGGAGTTATGAGCTGATTGGGTCCATTTTTAGGGTATTTATGTGTTGGACTTAAGGTCCAACTTGGGCCCGGTCCAACCCGTTAGTATTTTTTGGTTTGTTTGGCCCAACTTTAGGATAAAACTTTTAGAATTAGTCCCTGGTTTTTAATTATAAATATTTTCCTAAGTTTTTCTACAGTTTTATTACTCTCACACAGTATCGGACAGACTTAAGCTGGTACTGGCAGCTACATTACCAGTACGCATTTTTAAGCAATTTTCTGTAGAAAATTATATTTTTCCACTCGAAAAATTCAATAAATCCAAATCTCACCTTTAAATTTTCAAATTAACATTCTAAATTTTTGAACCTACTCTGGGTAATTAATTTATTATTTTATATTAATTAATCGGCTAATAATTTTCGATGCTTACATTCTCCCCACCAAATTAGAAATTTTGCCCTCAAAATTTAGGAATTACCTGAGAATAATTCGGGATAATCCTTCTGCATCTCTGACTCCAATTTCCAAGTGTGCTCCTCCATTCCAGCTCTCTTCCAAGCTACCTTTACCAACAGAACTTATTTTTCGCACAGTTTCTTCACACTCGTATCTTCAATCCACACTGGTGTGACTTGAAAAGTCCGATTCTCCTTTAACTCAACCGACTCAGGCTCTAACACATGAGCTACATCTGATGTGTACTTCCGAAGTTGTGACATATAGAATACATCATGCAGGTTAGACAAACGCGACAACAAAACCACTTAATAAGCCACCAGCCTGACTCATTTCAAAATCTCAAAGGTCCAATGTACCTCAGGTTTAACTTCTTCGTCTTGATTGCTTTTTCGATCCCAGTTGTTGGAGTAACCTTTAAGAATACATGCTCATCTACTTCAAATCCTAACAGTTTTCTCCTCTAATCCGCATAACTCTTCTGTCAGCTTTGCATAGTTAGGATTCTAGCTCGAATTTGCTAGATCTTTTTAGTAGTCTCTGCTACTAAATCGGTCCCAACACACTCGTTTCACCGACTTCATACCAACACAGTGAAGACTAACACTTCCGACCATACAACGCCTCATACGGAGCCATTCCAATGCTCGCATGAAAGCTATTATTGTACGCAAACTCCACTAATGGCATGTAACGGTCCCAATTTCCTAGTTGATCCAACACACACCACATTAGCATATCCTCTAACGTCTAAAAAGTCCTTTCCGACTATCCATCAGTCTGTGGATGATACGTCGTACTAAGACATATCCTGGTATCAAAAGCTCTTTGAAAAGCTCCCCAAAACCTTGATGTAAATTGGGGATCTCGGTCCGACACTATCGTCTTTGGCGCACCGTGCAACCTTACAAGCTCCTTGATGTACAATCTTGCCAATTCCTCTAATGAATAGTTCACTTGGATAGGCAGAAAGTGAGCAGACTTGGTTAAGCAATCCATGATCACCTAAGCTGCATCAAATCTTGACCTAGTCCTCCGCAAACCAGTTACAAAGTCTATAGCAACTCCTTCCCACTCCCACTAAGGAATCTCAAGAGGCTGTAGCATTCCCGACGGTCTCTGGTGCTCTATTTTCACCTTCTGACACGACAGACACTTAGACGCAAGTGTAGCTACATTGCCTTTCATCCCAGGCCACCAAAACATTCTCTTCAAATCATGGTACATCTTCGTACTTCCTAGGTGAATAGAAAATCTGTTGTTATGAGCTTCCACAAAAACTCTTGCCTCAAACTCCTAACATCCGGTACACAAATCCTCCCCTTATACCTCCATAATCCTTCAGCGTCTTTAGTGAATTCTCCTTGTCTCTCCTTACAAATCAATTGAAACATCTTTTGAAGTTCTTGTTCGTCTTGTTGGGCCTTCTGAATTTCTGTCTTGAAGATACTCGAAATATGCAATTGATTCACATAAGCTCTTCCGTTAACTCCCCCAGTTTCCAACTTAAGCTCCACAAACTTATCCACCAACTCCTCTTCTTTAATCCTCATCCAAGCTACAATTAAGACTTTCTGCTTAAGACATCCGCTACAACGTTAGCCTTTTCGGGGTAATAACTTAACTCAAAGTTTTAATCCTTCAGTAGCTCCATCCACCTCCTCTGATGCATGTTGAGCTCTTTCTAATCAAAGATATACTTGAGACTCTTGTGATAAGAAAAGACTCTAAACCTCACTCCATATAAGTAGTGCCTCTAAATCTTCAAAGCAAACACAACCGCGCCAATTCCAAATCATGAGTTGGGTAATTCACCTCATGTGGTCTTAGTTGGCGCAAAGCATAAGCTACCACATTCCGGTGTTGCATTAAGACACAACCCAAGCCTTTCAACAAGGCGTCGCAGTAAACGTCAAATGGTTTGTGTTGTTTAGGTAGAATTAAAACTGGTACTGAAGTTAACTTCTCTTTCAAAGTTTGAAAACTTTTATCGCATTCGGACGTCCACACAAATAGTGTCTCTTTCCTAGTCAACTTAGTCATCGACAATGCGATTTGCGAAAACCCATGGATGAACCTTCTGTAATACTTGGCTAATCCCAAGAAGCTCCTAACCTCAGTCACTGATGTCGCTCTTTTCCATTCCATCACTGCTTCAACCTTTGAAGGATCCACTGCTATTCCTTCTTTTCTCACCACATGTCCTAAGAACTTTACGTCTTCTTTCCATAATTTACACTTCAACAACTTTACATACAAATTCCACTCCTTCAGGATTTGCAACACAATCCTCAGATGCTCCTCATGCTCCTTTGCCATCTTTGAATAAACCAAAGTGTCATCTATGAACACCACTATAAACTTGTCCAAAAAGGGACGAAATACTCTGTTCATGTAATCTATGAACACAGAGGCGCATTCTCAATCCAAAGGACATCACTACATATTCATAGTGACCATAACATGTTTTAAATGCAGTTTTCAAAATATCATCTTCCTTCACCCTAATCTGATAGTAACCGGATCTTAAATCAATCTTTGAGAACACTCCAGCTCCTTGCAACTGATCCATTAAGTCATTGATTCTTGGCAATGAGTACTGTTCTTCACTGTCACTTTATTTAACTGTCGGTAGTCAACCTAGAGTCGCATTCTTCCATCTTTCTTTTTCACCAATAAAACTGGTGCTCCCTACGGAGATACACTTAGTCGAATGAACCTCTTGTTTAGAAGCTCTTCCAACTGAGTTTTAAGTTCAGCCAGCTCTATCGGAGCCATTCTATATGGCATAATCGACACTGGTCCAGTTCCCGACACCAAGTTTATCACAAATTCGATCTCTACTCTNGGAAATACTTTGGAAAATTTTCTAACCACAGAAATTTGATCCAACCTCTACTCATCACCTAACGCATTTGCAGCTAAGAGTATATAACCTCGAAACTCTTCCCCAATACAGTTCACTATTACAGAGTTCAGGTAATAACCCTCAGCTACAATTACTCCTTGTAACACCCTAACTATCAAAATGTCACGCTTCCGGCTGCGCCACTCTGAAAGCTCGGGTTACGACGACTTTTAAAATATTTAGTACTAAAATATAAGCCTGTTTAAAACTTTAAATCGTATAACCGCTCCAAAAATACTTTTCGATGAGTAATATACATCGATACATATAATACCACTTACAAAACTCACAAAGAAACATATTAATAGTTTTACAAGCATTAGCTAATACAATTCCTATCCCATTTATAGAATGTATAAAGATAGAGGCGAGGGAACAAAAATACTAAAACAAAAAAGAAATATCGTCTAACAGAAAAGAAATAAGCTCTTCCAAACTTCGTCGTCCGTAACCTAAAAAAGAAAAGACCTGAAGGGGAGTGAGAACATCATCCTCGAAAGGGTTCTCACTATAGGGTTGCAGAATTACTATAATAGGATACGCGAGATAAGATCGTTACAGTAATTAATAACCGCCTTATGCATCTTTTCAAAAGCAAAGGGTTACCATAAAAGAAAAATCTGAAATCTTTTCTGAAAGAGGAACTGTTCATTTCTTAAAATTCAAAAGCCTTTCAAAAGATTTATCTATGCTGAACCAGATTAGTTTTTCATACTTTTCTAAACCATAAACATCAACCAAACATGGCCTTCGGCACACCTCATGATCAACCACAGCCCTAGACCCAAGCAGTCCAAATAACAACCAATCACCACGGTCCAACAGAATCTCTGTCACAAACACAAGTAGAAAGGTTCAAGCGTAAACAAACAACTACTTCAAGTATAACAATTAGCACTTAACTACAATTAATCACAAAGTCAAACCAAGTACAATATGCACACTCAAACAATGTCACATAGATGCATATGATGAATGCCTGTCCTAGTGGCTGATGAGTCTCATCTGTCAGTTATAAAGCCAACCCGACAAGTCCTGGTAGCTAACCATTAGACTGTCCCTCTTTCGTGCATCCTCAACTTGAGTTATTCACAGTCATAATCATAATTCACATCCAACACCCTCACTAGTGTATATTCACGGGGGTGAGCTCATCCGGGACTTTCACAGTGTCCGGCCACACTAATAACATAGGGTCAGCAGAGTATCGAGTCTCAACCTGGAGCACGTGGTGGCTAGCCACTGCTTCTAGAGATGTCAAGGGGCAGGGCGGAGGTGCAGAATGCCTCCCTGCTCCCCATCCTCAGATTTGCTCCTTATCCCCGTCCTCATTTCCTGCTATGGGAGAATATTGCTCCCCATCCCCATTTCCCGCGGGGACCCCATTCCTCATCTACATAATAATTCTAACTAATTATTAATTTTCATATGAATAGAGCTGCAAGTATCTATCTTAAACAAAAACTGCAAGATTTTATACAAAAAGTCTAAATGACACTATGGTAACTTCTTTCGAAATGACACAATGGGGGGCGCAACGACGAGCCAAAGGACAAAGCAGTGGACGAGGTAGGAGACGCGGCAACAGAGAAGAGAATGGATACGATGGTAGAATTACGAAAAGGAACGCCGCAAATAGAAATTACGATGCGGTAAGGGTGATGGCATAGTGAGGTGTGACGATGCGGTGAGAAGGGTGGCGAAGGGGTGGCTTCAGAGAGGTTGGATGGAGTATCGACAACGTTAGGGATCTTTGAATTGAAGAATGTTATGCAAATAAAGATTAGGAGTTTTGCGTTTCTATATATATATATGTGTGTGTGTGAGAAATGACTAAAAAATATATATGAGAAATAAATTATTAAGGATAATTCAGGGAATTCATAAATTTTGGGGAATAGCGGGGACGGGGCGGGAATCCCCGCTCGGGTCCCCGCGCCTGCTTCGGGGGAATTTTGTCCCCCATCCCCATCCCCGCAGAGAAAATTCCCCACAATCGGATCCCCATTTGGGGCAGTCCTCGTAGGATCCCCGCGTCTCGGAGAATTTTGCCATCCCTAGCTGTTTCTACCCAGGAAAACTCGTATCTCAGATAATTAGAAGTGCAACAATCACTTTATCAATTCAATAACCATTCATATTCATGCTCAGCCATCCGGCTCATAACATATTCCACAACCAGCCATAATTCATTATCATATATAGCCATCCTAGCTCATAACATATTTCACAAATAGCCATGATTCATTATTATATATAGCCATTCCGGCTCATAACATATTCCACAAACAGTCATAATTTATTATCATATACAGCCATTTCAGCTCATAACATAATAGCACTTCCACCATCCAACATCATAAAACCCATAAAATCATCATTCAATCCATAAATCACTTTTCTCAAAGCACTTTTCTTTGAAAATCAAATTCAATTCATCTCAGTCTTAACTTTAAAATCCGCATTCTCAAATCACTTCTAGCTTATAAGCCATTGACGATTGGATTTTTGACGGTTTAGAATTTCACAAATGAAATCTCGTTGAAGTATAGTCTCTAAACCAACAATAATCCTTTCGTGCAAAAATTTGTTTGTCACAAGTACAAACCCCTAAAATCTATAAACTGAAGTATTGGACCTCGGGTCGTTTTCCCTAGGACTTGCAATAAAGTGTCTTGTTATTGGTTATGGAGTATGTTTGGGGTTTTGAGATTTTAGACAAGAAATATAAATGGCAAAGAAAATAAACTAACAACTAAAAAAAGGCTCTCGGCTAGATATGAGAACTAGAAGTCCCATCCTAGTTATCTTCCTCAATTGTGATCTCAAATTATTCATTGCTACCACTTAGTTAACCACTATAGTGGAGGAAAGTCAAGTGGATGAATCAATTTGATTCCTCAAGTCCTAATCAACTCCTAAGGAATGGCTAGTTTTAGAGGCATTCAAATCAATTAGCAACTTCTAATTATCAATCAACAAAGGAATTAGATAACTCAAGAGTCACTAATTACTCTACCTAGGCCAAGAGTCGTGCACCCAAACACCCCAGGGGATAGTAATCTCCCTGTCATCTGCATCAGCTGGTGGTGGTCGCACATCATCATCTGACCACGGGACATCAGCCAAGGCTGCCATACTCGTGACCAATGTAGGAAACGGAAGTAGGCCACGAATATGCGCCCGCCACATGCACTGTCGGATAAGTCTAGGGAAGGAGACATCCTTCCCTTCCATAACACACCCGATCAGCAGAAGCATCTCCATGGGGACCTCAGAAAAGTGGGTGGTAGGCAGGACGTAATGGGCGAAGATCATCTGCCAAGTCTTGGCCTCCCTAGTCAAATGAGTGAACAACATCCCCTTTGGCTTGGTGTTGCCCGCATCCATAACCCAAGAAGCCTCCGGTATCCCAATCACGCGCCGAAGTGCCTCATAGTCAAAAGTCATGGTATGGACGGCTATCTCAGCCTGATGATGGGCACACTGGTCATGTGGAATGTGTCGGCAATGTAGTGCCTCCCCAATGGCGGTCTCGGTGAGCAAAATCTCTCTACCCCTCACCTGAACTGAATCCAAGGTCGGACGGAAAAAATTGCAGTAGAATTCCTTCACCCAAGATATATTAATGTCACCCAAATCCCGGTCAACAAAGTCAAT
>NC_029789.2:25636684-25679770 GCF_000816755.2 Arachis ipaensis
ACCTCCCCACACTTAAGCCTTAGCATGTCCTCATGCTAAAATAAGATTGGAACTAAGGGGTATGGCATTTATTGAATGCAATTAAACTATATGAGTCCTATCTAAATGCAACTATCTAAAGAAATTGGAAATGCTTAGTTCAAACAAATCAATTCCCAAGAGAGCATGTGTAAGCACAAGAGCTAGGCACATAGGAACTAAGTCCAAACCACAATTGTATTGAATTGTTAAAAGGAGTTCAAACTTGCGAGAATATAGATAATATAGGTGAATGCATGTAATTGAACTTTTGAACCCTCACCGGATGTGTATCCGCTCTATTCACTCAAGTGTTTAAGGGTTAATTCACTCAATTCTCTTCTAACCATGTTTTCCAAAATTTGATTTTCTTCTAACAATCAACACTTATTCAATGCGTGCATACATTCATAATGAGGTCTTTCATTTAGGTTGTAATGGGGTTAGGGTCAAGGTAGGATCATTTATGGTCAAGTGGACTAGGATTTGAATCTTTGATTAGCATAGACTTTCCCACCTAACCTAATTAATGACCTATACAAATGCGAGCTAGTCTAACTACCCATTTTTCACTTTTTCTTACATACTCATGCATTTTCTTTTCATTTCTCAATACTTATGCATTGATTCTTAGTGAGCTTCACTTGGGGCATTTTGTCCCCTTTATTGCTTTTCTCTCTTCTTTTTTTTCTTTCGTTTTATTTTTTTCTTTTCATCATCATTTTTTTTCCTTTATATATATATATTTTTTTCTCTTTTTTTTTTTCTTAAAGGTAACACCCATATGCAAAAGGCACTAATATCATCATATTCATGAAAGAATTGTTAAAGAGGGTTAAAAGTGAGTGTAAGTAAAATGGTGAAAGAAATTAGTGAGTTAGAAAAATGGATTAGTGATATGATGATATATAGGCTCAATTGAACGAGAAATTTCAGTTCATGTTCACGATGATTGTGCCAATCCGGGAAGGCAAGAAGGACACGGAAATTTGCCCAAAACTGAAATAAAGATAAAAAAGAAACTAATTTTCTTGAAAATCGGGCAGCATTCCGGCTTAAAATTGGACGTTCCCGGATAGCAGAATAGCACAAACAGTAAGAAAGCAGCATCAATTAAGCACAGCAGCAATGGTATAGCATTCAGGCAACAAGAAGTGCATAAAAGCAGTCCAAAATCAGCACACAACATTCAAACAGACAAACAGCAAGTAAGCACATACGGAGCACTTATCAGGCCTAGAATCCTCTATCCAGTCCTAGCTACCTAACCGCAAGTATTTCTAACTAATCCTAACATACAACATTGGTTTTCCGCCTTGGGCTTGTAATGAGCTAAAATAAGGATGAGTTGGTTAAGCATAGGCTCAAAATTGGCTAACAATGGAGAGTAAAAGGTTGGCTATTTGGGTAAGTGGCAAATGAAATAATGGCCTCAATCATATAAATGCACAAACACAAGAATTAAACAGATATATAGAATCAAGCAAATTAAGGATCACAATCATGGAGAGAACAATTTCACACAAGAATAGGAAATAAATGGTTATAAAATGTAACCACATCAATAGGCTCAAGTCTCACAAGCTTGTGTTCTCAATTCAATACATGCTTCACAAGGTATAAAATTCAAGCAAGTTTCAAAAAAAAAATTTTCTTTCAATCAATTGGGTTAATGCCCTATATTTAAACTTCTTGAAAAAAACCTCAATGTTTGACTAAGCATTGTTGTGATTGAAAAATTCAAAAATTTTCCTTAGTTTACCCTTTTCTTTTTCGCCCAAAACCAATTTTTTATGCAAAAGGGGTGACTAAGTTTCACTTAAAACATGATTTCTAATCACAACCACAACTAAAAGGGGAATATACAAAAGGAGATATGCAAAAATGTATAAAGAAAAATCCAACTAAAATATGGAATCTATCATCCAAAATATCTACAAAATATCCAAAAGTATCAAAATATCTAAAATCCAAAATAAGCAATAAAAGTATCCAAAGCAAACTAGAAATGCAAATGCATCAAAATATATACAAGGATGTGCAAAATGAGATAACTAGGCCGAAAAAGAGTTCACCGGTTCCCAAATAATGCTACCAGTGCCCTCCCCACACTTAAAATTAAGCATCGTCCTCGATGCTAAACCGGAGGATCAGTGGGAGGTATCCATTTCTTGGTCAACCTCTTCATATTCTTCAATTTCGATATACACCATGTCAACGTTTTTCTCTTGGTAGCTCTCTTTCTCATTGCTCACCAAGGGTATGGGAGGTTGTGCACACTCTTTTATACTTTCAACTCCATGTCCAATGGGAGAGGATTCCATTGTAGAGAGAAATGCATCCATGATTGAATCCATCTCTTGATAAGCCTCTTCCAAGTCTCCAACGATGATATGCCTTGGGGGTTGCGCACCTTCTTCAACTTCAATATCAAGCTCCTTGGAAGAGTGCCCCATGAGGCTACATTCCCTTGGACTTTCAACATCTCCTAAATCTTCAACCACTTCTCCCCTTTCTTCAATGATTATAGTTTCCTCTAGTTGCTCCAATACAAAATTTGACTCCTCTTTCTTCACCGAATTTTCCAATTTCACCTTCATACTTTGCTCTTCTTTTGACTTTTCACATGTGGTCACGGAAGTACCTTGAGTATTCAAGCATTGATGGGCTAAAGTGTGCACCACCTTGGTCAAATTGGTCACAAACTCAAGTGTATCCCGCTTCATGGCTTCTTGTCCTTGGAGTAACAAAGTGAGATGATCGTCTATTGGGGCTTGGGGTGAATAGGAAGGTTCATTATTTTGGAGAGAGGGTTCATGGTAGGAAGGTGGTTCTTCTTGGTAAAGGTATGGAGATGATGAGTATTGAGGTGGTTCTTGGGAGTAATCTTGATATGGTTGTGGTGATTCTAGATGTTCTTGCTCATAATGGCCATAAAAATATGGTATGGATGATTGGTTATATGATGGATATGGGTCATGGGGTGGTGCTTGGTGATGAAAGGCTTGTGAGAATGGTTGAGGTTCATGTTGAGGATGAGATTCATAGGCATATGATGGTGGTTGTTGAGTGTCACAAAAAGAATCATCATAGCCGCTAAGTTGGCATGCATTAGGATGGAAATTATACCTATAAGTATCCGGAGGTTGTTGCCAATAGGAGTGATCAATTCCTTGAGGCTCTTCCCATCTTTGTTGGTTCCGTCCATGGTACATGTTGCCATTAAAGTCCACATTTCCTACAACACACTTAGAACCAAACTCAAAGCCAAAGTGGTGAGAATTCATAATGAGAGAACAAAATAAAACTAACAAAAATAAAGAAACAACAAAAGATAAACCTATTCACAATATTCACATATGTACAATAACCAATAACATAACACCATTGCACATCCCCGGCAACGGCGCCATTTTGACGATTGGATTTTTGACGGTTTAGAATTTCACAAATGAAATCTCGTTGAAGTATAATCTCTAAAACAACAATAATCCTTTCGTGCAAAAATTTGTTTGTCACAAGTACAAACCCCTAAAATCTATAAACCGAAGTATTGGTCCTTTGATCCATGCCTAGTTTCAATCCTGAGGTTACTAGCAAACACATCAAGGCATCGTATGGAATCAAACAGAAACTAGAATTTACCAAGACAAGGCTTAAAAAGCATGTTTTTTTACACTTAAGCACAATCATGGAAGAGATAACAAAACCATGCTAATTCTTGGGCTAAATGTGGCAAAAGGTTATCAACATGTTCTAAATTCAATGCAAAACAAACCGTCAAATTGGGGTTTGTCAGCCATCTTTCTCAAAAGAAATTTTCTCTTTCAAAACAAGCTACATTTCCACAATATCCTTCTAAAACTTCCAAACAATTCGGCAACTAGGCCAAATTAAAAATCTCTTATGAAAGCTCCAAAAATCAATCATCCCAAAATTGAATTGGTAATAGAAATTTCTCAGCAGAGTCTCAAGACTTTAGGGAAGGACAACCTATCTCAATTTCTTAAAAATTCATTGAAACTCTTAAAATCATAGATTCTTGGTTTAAGTAAATAAAAACAGAGTTTATTATAAAACCGGATCATATAAAGTCACAAGTCCCAACCCAATCCAAAGCCAATTCACTTGAAACGGAACCGATTCATTTAAATCAAAACCACTTTCAGGTTCCTCCTTAAAACCAATTCTCTGACTTCTTCCAAAATGTCACAAACACAATTATTCAATCAAGAATCCAATTTCCTTCAGAATCACTAAAAGCTCCTCTGAACGAAATCCTTAAGTCTAACTAAAAGCATAAGCCCTTTTTATATTAAAAATTAATATTAGAACATAGAAGTTTTCTTCAGTGATTCAAAATGGTAAAGTAATTCCTTTCTAAGTAAATTGAACTCAAGACATATAGTTTTCTCAAATAAATGAAACTCGAAAACATAACTATTTTCTTAATAAATCAAATAAGACAATTTTTCAAATCCCAAGCCTTTCTAAATAATTTTTCAAACAAAGTCTAAGGTTTTTATATAAATTTCGGTAGCACCTCCTCTAAAACTTGGATTTTGCCACCCTTTCCGGGTCCCAACCAAAGCATTCCACAACCCCTTCTACGGGTTCAAAACCAAATCAATTTCAAATCAGACCAATTCTGAAAATTCATATCATTCTCATCTTTCAAGAAAACAAATTCGGACTCAATTCCTTTACAATAGATTAAACTTGATTTCAATAACTTTTTAAGAAACAATTTTAAAGAAGCACTTCAATAATAGTCTACTTTACAAAATCGAATAATAATCCAGTCACACAAGTATTCATATTCATCCAAGACAACCAACATCACATAAGACTTATACAATCACTCAAGGCTACAATTTTACCACATAATATCCATATATAATAATTCTAGTATATAAAATATGCTTTTTCTGAAAAGGCCCCTACCTCAATATGCAAAATTATAGCCCAAACACCTCACAGAGTTTTTTTCGTCTCGACCCAAAATCAACGGCAGCTTCAAAGCACAGCCCCACACATTTTCGCAGCAGCATAAACAGCTCTAAGTCACAATAAATAACCTCGGTTACTAAATCCTAAGAACATTAACATCGTAAAGGCTTTAATACACATGCATAACACTAACGCGGGGCTTTCAAAACAGAAATACTTACTGAACTAGCGAAACGAAACAGTGACGGGATCTGAACCAGCTTGGCAGCGGCCCCGGTAGCCACCTCAAGCGGCAGCGGCGACCGGACTCCGGCGATGGTGACTGTAACCAACATACAGAGACGATAAAGTTTTTCGGAATCTTAAACGAATGAAAATCAACTCAAAAACCCTTACCAGCAGAGTTTTCCGGCGACGGCAGTAGGTTCCGGGTGGAAGAAGTGGCCAGAAGCTTTGGCGGTGGTCCCGGAAGTCACAGAACTGTTTCTAGCGGCCAGAAGTGCAGCGGCCATGGCATCAACGACAGCGGGACTCCAATGGTGGCAGAAACAACCCTAGTCACAGCACTACTTCACACACTCCACTCTCACAAGTAGCAGCAACAACTAGCGTCTTCGGTGACGATGGAGGCACGGCGGCGGTGCTCCCCCTCCGACACAGCTTGATGGCGAAACTGAGGCTCCCTTCAAAGCAGCGACGGCAGCGACCTCGTGGCAACAAAGCGCGACGGATCTGGCAACACAGGTGGCAACTGGGGGGCGCGATTCCCTCCTTCGCAGCCCTCTCTCTCGCCTCAGCTCTGATTCACAACGGAGGTGGCTTCACGGGCGGCAGCGGCGGTCTCCCCTCATCCTCGCGACGGCGGTGCGACAGTCTCGAGCAGCGCGGTGGCAGCGAGCTAGGCGACTCCTTCCTCCCCTGTGCGCGCTCTCTCCTCCGTCACGTGGCTATGGTTCGTGGCTTCCTCTCCTTGAACGGCAACACGACGGCACGGCGACAGTGATGCCCGCCGGCGCCGTCCTTCCTCTTCCCTGATTTTGCTTTCCCCTTCTCTTTCTTTGTTTGTTTTCTTTCTTTCTTTTTTCTTTTTGCCTCTGCGTGTGTGTGTCTAGGGTAGAGGGCAGCAGCTGCTGCTGATTATGTTGTGGGTGTTGAGTGAGGAAGAGTGTGAGTGGGAAAAATTAGGGTTAGGGTTTAATTTTGGGAAAAAGGTGGAAATTGGGGGTTTTATGGCTAATGTAGGTAATTTGGTAAAATTGGAGGGTGGAGTAGTAAATTAATAAAATTGAGATATAAAATATTAATTTGAATTCTAATTAAAATCCTTAAAAATTACTTTAAAATATCATTTGTCATACTAAAATACTATTTAATTTAAAATCAAATACTTTAGTCGAAATTATAAGATAATAAGATTAATTTCCTTTATTTCTAAAACTTAAAGTATCAAATTATAAAAATATTAATTATTTGAATTAAATCATCTAAAATTCTCATTATTTCATAACTACTAACGTTATAATTTAAATATAGGAAATAACTCAATAATTATAAAATTGAATAAGGATCTTAATTTATTTCAAATTCAATCATTTGAAAATTTACTTTAATAATCTTTAATAACATGATTTCTGAAATTCAACTGTAGATAAATATATAATTTGAAATTAATTCATAATAAGACTTTTCAAAAGTTCTGGGTCTTACACTCCTCTTTCTCCTTTCAACAAAAACCGAATTGATTGCTCAAAGCAATCCAACAACACTCGGTTCTTTAACAACCAATCAAGCCCCAAAATTATCTCTAAGACAAACAGATTAAATCATGCACAAAAAATCTATCCTCTATCTTGAAAGGTATTTGCCTACAGCCTAATCTAGTCACAATGTTTTGAGACAGCGTAAGCACGTGCAAATCAAAAGCTAAGTTTGAGATTTTTAACCCTAATTCAGCAGCCTTATCAAATGCAATGAACGAATGTGAAGCTCCAGTGTCATATAATACAATCAACTCTTTGTCACTAATTAAACATTTACCTATCATCAAAGGATCCGACTTAGCTATATCATTGGCGTTCACAGCAAACACTTGACCTTGTTGTTGGTTCTGACCTACATTCAGATTCCTTCTATGAGTGCAATCCCTTGCCATGTGACCCAGTAATCCACAAATGAAGCAACCACCTATACCCAGCTTGCACGAATCATAAGGATGAAAATATCCACAATGGTCACAAATTAAATCTAGAGAAATCCTCTCGCCTGGGGGTACTGATCTTAAGTGGGCCTTCTAAAGTTTCCTTGACCTTGAGGGTGTTGAAGTGCGTGCCCACCTCTCTTGAAGTTATGGCCCCTAGGCTAAAAGTATTTCCCATGGCCTCTATTGTTGTTGCCTCCCCGAGTGTCCCTTGATAACGCCACCTTCTTAGCACAATCCTCCACAACCCGTGTCTTGTTCACTAATTTAGAAAATATCCGAATTTCTAACAGAGCCATAGCAATAATGATATTTTTCCTAAGACCTCCTTGATACTTTATGCATTTTCAACCCTCGTAGGACTTAGAGACTCCTTGACATACCCTTGAGAACCTACAAAGTTTCTCAAATCTACTGGTATACTCAGTTACAGACAATAAGCCTTGCTTCAGCTACATTAGCTCCAACTCTCTAGCTTCCTTTACTGATTCCGGAAAATATTTCTTATAGAAAGTCGTCTGAAAAATATCCTAAGAAATATCCGCATTCTGAAGTTGGCATTCTCCCTGCCACCAATGTTGCACTTCCCCCCTTAGTTGATAGGCCGCAAACTCTACGAATTGGTTATTCGGGACATGCTGAGTGTGTAGTGCGCGCTCCATGGCTTGGAACCAGTTGTACGCTTTAGTAGGGTTTTTTGTTCCTTTGAAAGTTGGCAGGTTAACTTTGAGAAATGAAGCTAAGGTCATCAGAGCTCCTCCCAAGTTATTTCCATTCCCTTCACTATTCCCATTACCGGTTGGTTATCCTAACCGCTCCATGGCTTGCGCAGTTGCAGCAGTGCTCGCTTGCATAGAATTTGATAAATTAGCCATCGCTGCCATGAACTCGGCATGGTTATCGGCCGGTTGGTTATCCTCGTTATCTCTTCGTGTATGTGATTGACCACTTCTGCGAGTAGCCATTCAGGGTTCTGTCTATACCAAATAATCGATATCAAGGTGATCAGTCTCAATATCTCAAGTCTAGTGCTTCAATTATCCCAAAAAGGCACTCACAAACAAGCATGTTATGCATATCAAATAGATAATCTAAATAGCACGAAAGAAAAATAACCCAGAGTATACAATGAAGCACAATCGGTCCATCCCTCAAGCTCACGAGGATGAACCACTCCGATACCACTAAATGTAATATCCTATCAACCTAAGCCTTACCTCTAGCCGTAAAGCGAAGGATAACAAAGTGTCACGACAGTTCTAAAGCTCATATAATAATGTATACAGAAGGAAATAATAATGCTAAAAGCCTGATGAAGAAATAAGGTCAAAATAGAAATACAAAAGCGCGAAGCGTCTGAATCCCGTGGAGTTTAGACCAACTAGTTAATACAGACATAACAGAGTTTTTGAAAGGTTAAAATATATGCATCCTGTCTCTCAAGTTAAAACTCTAAGGCAACAAGGTATAATAACAAAAGTGAGAGAATCTACATCAAAACAATCCAAAATGTACAAAAGATAACAAGTGATCCTCCGCTCTGTCACCATCTCGCAAACTCACCGAGGTGGGTTGTGACTTGCATCTGAAAAATAACAACAACATATGGTATGAGAATCGGAGGTTCTCAATATGGTAACAGTGCCCAATATATGAGATATAAGGTTCTGGAATGGCAAAGGCAATCCTAGAACTTCACATTGAACATAAGATTCAAACTTAACAACAACTTTAATAAAATCTTTAAAGAGGTCATCTATCTTAGGGAATTCTAAGCTAACAGAAACACCGGCAAGTGCACTGGGTCGTACCAAGTAATACCTCAGGTGAGTGAGGGTCAATCCCACGAGGATTGATAGACTAAGAAACAATGATTGAATGATTTACTTAGTTAGACAAGCAGAAAAAAGTGTTTGGGTCTCAATTGCATTAGACAGTAAATTCAGAAAATCAGAAAGCAAGCAGTAAATGGGTTGTGAAATATATGAGTAAAACAGTTATGGTTTCAAATATGTTTATTTTTTGGATTAACTTTTCTTACCAACTACTTTAATCATGCAAAATTCAATTCATAGCAAACTATATGTGACTAAACCCTAATTCCTTAGACCTTTTTAGTCTTCTCTAACCTTCATCAATCGCCAATTCCTTGGTCACTTGATTCCAATTAGAGGGTTAAGTTCAAAACTAGGTTATGTGCCATAAAAACCCTAATTATCCAAATATAAGAGGATTATATGTCACGTATCCCATTAAGTCCAGATAATTAGAAGTTTAGGAGAAATTGTTTTCAAGCTGTTGTTCAAGTAAATTGCTTTTCCAAGGTTTGAAAGAACTCAATTAGAATAAGGGTCATACTTCCGTTCCACCCAGATTCATAAGATGAAGAACGAAAACAAATTCTTGAAATTGAAATCAAAACAGTAATTAAAATAGAAGAGTAATAGTATCAATCCATACAATAAACAGAGCTCCTAAACTTAACAGTGGAGGTTTAGTTGCTCATGGCTCAGAGAGAAAACTAGGGTTCTGAAAAACTGTAAAGTGCGGAATGCGGTAAGAGAGAAGAGAGAAGTACGAAGGGCTGAATCTTTTCCCTTTTATATCTAATCCTAATTAATGTAAAATATATTTTCTAAAACTAAATAATATATTTTCTTATTTGTAATTAAAATAAAGTTTTAATAAAAAGAAATAAATAATATCTTCGAACAATCCTTGAATGCGTTGGGACCATTGCTTCCCTTCGAACTGGTGCCTAACTTCATGAATTTGAAGTTAGGCGTGGATGATGCAGCACAAAATTGCAATGCAAGCCCTTCTTCTGGCGCCTAACTTCGGAAATCCCAAGTTAGGCGCCAATGTGGCCGAACAAAATGGAGGAAAAGAGTATACTATTATATATCGTTAGAAAACTCTGAAAGTTAAATTTCCAATGCTGCTATAATCACATCAATTGAATCTCTATAGCTCAAGTCATGTCCGTTAGAGTGCAAGGAGGTCAGGGGTGACAGTATCATCCACTTTCTTCCTCTTCTTCTATAAAACTCCGTTAAATCCATCCGAATGTTACCTGAAATAAACAAAATTGCACATAACTCAAAGTAGCATTCATAGTGGCTAAAAAGTATCCAAATCTTGGTTAAACTTAATAATTCAAATGCAAATTTACTAGGAAAAGATAGGAAAGATGCTCACACATCACAACACCAAACTTGAATTGTTGCTTGTCCTCAAGCAACCAAAACTAATATAAACTTAGGATGTGAATTTTGCATGAGAAGTGAGTACTCAATTAAGCTCCTGTCTATCTCAAAGTGGAGTTTATAACACTGAAACTCCGAATATTTTTAGCATCGCATTATCCTTTGAATCTGAGGATTGTCACTGTCATTTGGAATTAGAATCCAAAAAATACTATGAATTCTCTGGCCTTTTTACTTCAGATTAATCCTTGAACACATCATTTTTCTTTCATTTTCTATTCTTTGATGCTTTGTACCTTGAGCCTAGCCGTGAATTTAAATGTTTTGTCTCAAGCTTTACTTGACAAAAAACACCACAAGCACTTGACTGGGGAACTCTCTTTTAGTTCAGATTCTTCTTTCAGTTACTCCTAGACAGTGGTGCTCAAAGCTTTTGGCATACTCTGTTAAATGCACTTGATCTCGACTCTTAGTGCTCTGTCTCAAAGGTTACTTGACACATTCACATCACAAGTATATGGCTAGGAAAATAACTCTTTGAGATTTTAATCATATTTGACCTTCCTAGCCATTGATGCTCAGAGCCTTGGATCTTGCTTTTCTTTATTTTATTTTTACTGTTTCTTTTGCTTCAAGGATTAAGCTTTTGTTTAATTCAGAGAATTCATAATAGTTCTCTAAATTCCTATTCCTTATGCACCAACATCCTTTGATTCAAATTCAACTATGCATTGTTCATATCATGCATTCAAAATCACAAATAATACCACCACAATTAAGTAAATAAGACTACTCTTAAATATAAACTCAATTTCTCATGCAATATATCACTTCTTTTCTTTTCTTTTTAGATTCAAGCTCAGTGACCGGTACATGAGACAAATTTTTTTAAACTAAAAGCAAATAACAGAATGAAACTAAATCTAAGAACTGAAAGTACTAAAGATCATGCAGGCAATCAAAGCAACAGAAAACAAAAGACAATAAATTAAGAATGAAAGGAGAAATAGAATGAAAGAAACTCAACCACCTTAGTTATGCTGGTGGCCATCTCATTCCTCCGGCTGTGCTTCTCCTTGAAGAACATTCATCTCCCCATGGTATGATAAGGTAAATAGAGAGTACACTCTACAACACCAAACTTAAAAGTTTGCTTGTCCCCAAGTAAAGAAAAACTCCAGGGTGTCAAAAATTTCTTTTTATTTGCTCCTGTTCCTGTTCTAATCACTCTACATGACCAAAACACATGTAAAATAAGAAAATTTCAAAAAAAATTGAGATAAAGTAATTTAAAACCAGAATTAAAATAACTATAATGCTAAAATCAAAATAACTATAAAATTAAAACCGAAGTGACTGCAAAACCAAGGATACTAGTAGTTGGGTTGCCTCCTAACAAGCGTTTCTTTAACGTTACCAGCTTGACGGTTGATTGTTGCTTTTTCTTCCTCTTCTTCCAGTTAGTTAAAAAAAATTACTTTAGTGGACATGAGGAGAAAAATAATACCCACCAAAAAGCAACTTCCATACAACTCTCTGATTCATTAGGACCAAGGAAAGCATATTCAAGTGTTGGGGGAGAAGATTTCAATTCAAATGTGGGCAGTGTGATGCACCACTATTTCGTGATATATTTTGTACTTAATTGAGTGGATTTTTTATCCACTAAACTCACATTTATTCACATAATTTGCATGATTTTACGATTCCTTCCTGATTCTGTTCTATGATTGAAAACTTGCTTCCTAAGCCTTTAAATTGTATATTTTTAATGTCCTTTCATACCATTCGATGCCGTGATTTGTGTGTTAAGTGTTTTCAGGTTTTATAGGGCAGGAATGGCTTAAAGGATGGAAAGGAAGCTTGCAAAAATGGAAGGAGCACAAGAAATAAAGAAGACAACCAGCGAGGAGCAACGCGCACGCATGGCTCACGCGTGCGCGTGAATTGGAGTTTTGCACGGTGACGCGTGCGCGTGCCTGACGCGTACGCGTGATAAGGAAGTTCGCCAAACGACGCGTACGTGTGACTAACGCGTACGCGTGACATGCGCCACGTGCAGAAAACACAGAAAATGCTGGGGGCAATTTTGGGCTGAGTTTGGATCCAGTTTTCGGCCCAGAAACACAGACTAAAGCCAGGGGACAAGCAGAGACATCAGACACTTCTGATAATTGACAATTTAGGTTTTAGATGTAGTTTCTAGAGAAAGAGGCTCTCTTCTTTCTCTAGGTTTTAGGATTTCTCTTAGTTTTAGGTTTATTTCTTCTCAATTCCAGGTTCAATGTTCCTTTAATCTAGTTTCTCTTCTACTTTTATTTGTCTTAGCATTCTAGTTTATCTATTTCCCCTATTGATTACTTTATGTTGCTATTTGGTTTATGAATTCTCATGTTTTAATTTGATTTTCTATTTAATGTAATTTGAGGTATTTCAGATTTATGATTGCTTTCTTCAATTTATGTTATTGATGCTTTCAATTTAAGTTAGATTTTCATATTCTTAACCTTGGTTGAGTAATTGGAGACTCTTGAGTTATCAAACTCTCTTGTTGATTAATAATTGTTATGTTTGCTAGTTGATTTGAATTCCAATAACTCTAGTCTTTCTATAGGAGTTGACTAGGACCTGAGGAATCAAATTGATTTATCCACTTGACTTACCTTCATAGTTAGAGGTTGACTAAGTGGAAGCAATGAACAATTGATGTCACAATTGATAAGAATAACTAGGATAGGACTTCTAATTCTCATACCTTGCCAGGAGTTTTATTAGCTAATAGCTTTATTCTTGCAATTTACTTTTCTTGTTCAACCTTTACAAAAACCCCAAAAAAGATACAATTCCATAACCAATAATAACTACACCTCCCTGCAATTCCTTGAGAGACAACTCGAGGTTTAAATACTTCGGTTTATTTTTATTGGGTTTGCTTAAGTGACAACCAAAACTTTTGTATGAAAGGATTCTTGTTGGTTTAGAAACTATACTTGCAACGAGAATTTATTGTGAATTCTTTACTAGCAAAAATCCATTTATCACAGTGCATTTAGATTTTTCTTCTCAGGAGTTTGCATGCATAAAATTAAAGGGACTTGTATGGCTTCCTCCGGAATTATTGGAATGTGCAAGCATGGAGTGTGCATGGCTTCCTCCTTTGTTTGTGTATCTTCCTCTTTTGTTTGTACATCTTCCTGCTTTGTTTTTGCATCTTTCTATTCTTCCATGTGTGAGGGTGAAGAGTTCTCTAATTCACTGGAGTATGAATTCCTTTGATTGATTTTCTCACTTTCTTCCATAGGATCTTGCATTGTATCTCTTGGAAAGGAATTTTCTTGTTCCTCTTCCTGGGGCTTGATAATCAACTCCACATATTTCTCTATATTTTTGAAACCCATCCTTATGTCATGTATGCATTCTTTCATGACAAGCTCAAGAGCTGATGGCTCTTGATATGAATAAAAAGGAGATGATGGTTCTTGATATGGAGTAAAAAAGGGATGGTTCTTAGTATGAATAGGGAGATGGTGGCTCTTGATATGAGTAAAAAGATGATGGTTCTTGATATAGATAGAGAGGTGGTAGTTCTTGGTATGAATATGGAGATGGTGGTTCTTGATAGATGGAACATGGAGCTGAAATTTCTTTGGTCTTGACTTTTTCAACCAAAACTCAGGTAGTTCTTCCATCCACAATAATATGAATCACTCATTGGGTGTGAGTAGTAACCCATGTGATCTCTCTCTATTATTTTTTCTTAGCACAAAACATCAAACAGAATTAAACGCACCATGTGGTAAACAGAAACGCAAAGAGAAAATAAAGAACAGAAAGAATTTTATTTTCATTATATATATATATATATTCAAAAGAAATAAAATAAAGAAAAATAAAATAAAAAATGAAAATAAAATAAAATATAAAGGAAAACAAAAATAAAATAAAAATAAAATAAAAAGAATAAATTGAATTATTGAAAAAAAAGAAGAACGAAAGTTTTAATTTTTTTTAAGAAAAAATAAAATTAAAACTAAATAATAAAATAAAAAGAAAAAAAAGGAAAACAGGGGAGGGGGGACAAAACTGAAGGTAAAAGAAAAAGAAAATAAAAATAGAATTTATTAATAAAAGAAAACTAATTGAAAAAGAAAAAGTATCTAATTGAAGTAATCAAATAACTGAGGCAACACCAAACTTAATTTCAAAAATTAAGAAAAATTAAATTAGGTTAAATTAAAAATTGGGTAAAGTATATTTTTTGTCCCTGAAGTTTGACAAAAATTTCAAAAATATCCCTAAGTTTTATTTTGTTTTAATTTTACCCCAGAAGTTTTCGATTTGCATCAAATATACACCTAATGGCTAAATTTTCAAAAAATTTAAGACCAATCTAACAATAATGCATGAAAATTATGCTTGATTTGCTTGTGTTGAGGGTTGTTCTTATGAAATTGTTATTGAATTGGCCTTAAATTTTTTGAAAAATTAGCTGTTAAGGGTATATTTGATGCAAATCGAAAACTTCTAGGACAAAATTGAAACAAAATAAAACTTAGGGGTATTTTTGAAACTTTTGTCAAATTTCAGGGACAAAAAGTATACTTTACCCTTAAAAATTTTAAAGAAATAAATCAAGAAAAAACGCCTAATCTAAGCAATCAAATAACTGGTAGTTGTCAATCACAGTCAATCCCCGACAATGACGCCAAAAACTTGGTGCAGAATTTAAAGTCCACAAACTAACCGGCAAGTGCACCGGGTCGTACCAAGTAATACCACAGGTGAGTGAGGGTCAATCCCACGAGAATTGATGGACTAAGCAACAATGATTGAATAATTTACTTAGTTAGACAAGAAGAAAAGAGTGTTTGGGTCTCAATCGTATTAGACAGTAAATTCAAAAAATCAGAAAGCTAGCAGTAAACAGGTTGTGAAATATATGAGTAAAACAGTTAAGATTTTAGAGATGTTTATTTTCCGGATTAACTTTTCTTACCAACTACTTTAATCATGCAAGATTCAATTCATGGCAAACTATATGTGACTAAACCCTAATTCCTTAGACCTTTTTAGTCTCCTCTAACCTTCATCAATCGTCAAATCCTTGGTCACTTGATTCCGATTAGAGGGTTAAGTTCAAAACTAGTTGATGTGCCACAAAAATCCTAATTATCTAAATATAAGAGGATTATATGTCACGTATCCCGTTAAGTCCAGATAATTAGAAATTTAGGAAAAATTATTTTCAAGTTGTTGTTCAAGTAAATTGCTTTTCCAAGGTTTACAAGAACTCAATTAGAATAAGGGTCATACTTCCGTTCCACCCAGATTCATAAGATGAAGAACGAAAACAAATTCTTGAATTTGAAATCAAAACAGAAATTAAAATAGAAGAGTAATAGTATCAATCCACACAATAAACAGAGCTCCTAACCTTAACAGTGGAGGTTTAGTTGCTCATGGCTCAGAGAGAAAACTAGGGTTCTAAAAAACTGTAAAGTGCGAAATGCGGTAAGAGAGAAGAGAGGAGCCCAAAAGGCTGAATCTTTTTCCTTTTATATCTAATCCTAATTAATGTAAAATATATTTTCTAAAACTAAATAATATCTTTTTCTATTTGTAATTAAAATAAATTTTTAATCAAAAGAAATAAATAATATCTTCGAACAATCCTTGAATGCTTGGGGACTATTGCTTCCCTTCGAACTGGCGCCTAACTTCATGAATTTGAAGTTAGGCGTGGATGATGTAGCACAAAATTGCAATGCAATCCCTTCCCAAGTTAGGCGCCAATGTGGCCGAATGGATTATGCGTGCTTGTCTTCCTCCGGCGCCTAACTTGGGAAATCCCAAGTTAGGCACCAATGTGGCCGAACAAAACGAAAAAAAAGGATATACTATTATATATCGTTGGAAAGCTATGGAAGTTAGCTTTCCAATTCCACTGAAATTACGTCAATTGGACCTTTATAGTTGAAGTTATGTTCGTTAGAGTGCAAGGAGGTCAGGGTTGATAGCATCATCCACTTTCTTCTTCTTCTTCTATAAAACTCCGTTAAATCCATCTAAATGCTATCTGAAATAAATAGAATTATACACAACTCAAAGTAGCATTCATAGTAGCTAAAAAGTATTTAAATCTTGATTAAACTTAACAATTCAAATACAAATTCACAAGGAAAAGATAGGAAAGATGCTCACGCATCACTGTCCCACAGCCTTCGCCAACCTAAACTCCAAGGGATCCCATTGCCACTGCCTACTGAGCCTCTTCAATCCCAGTAGAAAACACAAATAATCGCAAACAAGTAATACACGGGTAATATACATATACAACAAGTAATTCAAGAAGCAAGTAAGCATGTTATACATTTAGGCAAAAGACACAATTAGGCAAAGCAAACAAACAAATAGAAGATGCACATGATGAATGTCTGTCCTATTGGCTGTGATATCACATTGTCGAATCAACTGCTAACCCGAAACATCCCCTTGGGATGTCGCCTTTCGGTCACGAATAAAAATGGGTACCCCCAGGTATATAGTGCCCGGCTCACTGTCCAAGGGATATAGTCCCAGCACACTCTTGTGACTCGAAAGGATGCGAGCGGGATATTTAGTCTCAGACCTCATATCTCAACGTAAGCGAGATTAACCACCGTCCTTGCCAGGCGCATAGCAACTCATCAATATCAGTATATGAGTAGTATATAATAATAATTCTCAGTGATCACTGCTCATAGCAAAAGTTTATTTAACTTTTTCCAGGTTCCATGTTTCTCTTAACCATCATCAACTCTCAAGTTCTCAACTTCACCACCAATATAGTACTCGGCCAATTCACCCAGCTAGTCCATCTGCAGAACTTCAAAAACCTAAGTCTCTATCTTCTAAACTCATAACAAAAATATCTAATCTTAAGTCATTTAACTCATCCTCAATAGCCTCAAGGCCTAATCATTATTTATAAGTCTTAAATATAAGTTAAAGAAGTTTAGAAAGCTAGAGGAACCTTTCAAGTGAAGAAAAACAAGTTTTCAGCAAAACAGGAGTCTCACTTACGCAAGCCTCTGTCAGCGTACGCATGGGTGTTAAAATGCACATATCGCGTATGCATGCTACACTTGTGTACGCATACCTATAAAATGACTTGCTCGCGTACGCATGCAGTGCCCGCGTAAGCGAGATCACTTGGCAGTGACCAACTTCTATGTCGCGTGCACTGTTCCACGTACGCATGCCCTGATAGACTTAAAAAATCTTCAAAAGCTGCAAAATTCAGATTTTCATACCGAATTTCAAACGCGCATAACTTTTTCGTTTTAAAACATTTTTCGATCCGTTCTCTAAACATCTTAAAGCTCTTGGACCCAACTTTCATTTAAATCAAGTTTTATCTAAAATGAGGGTCCGGAGGTCAAGTTATGCCTCGTCAAAGTTCATCAAAAACATAGTTTTCCAAAATTTGACATAATTCTCTGGTTTTCCAAAACTTCAAACCAAACCAAACTTAAACCTACTCAAAATTATCACCAAGCACTACCACACACTACAATTTACTATTCTATTACACTTCAATCATTTTCACATCTATTTCACTCAATTTTCCATCTCTTTTCCCCATAGTTCAACAAAATCAAAGATTTCCAAATCAAGATTTCAATATTAACAAATTTGCACAATTCAACTTTTCATAAACATCATTCATCATATATCATTACCAATCCTCATTAATATTAATGTTCATCTAATTTCATCTTCAACATTAATGATCAACAACATACATCATCAATTCAATAATTATCAACAACCAATTCAATCCTATCCTAAGGTCCACTAGCCTAAGTTTCATGAAACATTACATATTACACAAAGAAAACTGAAATCATACCTTGACCGATTTCCAATACGCACAGAACACCAAAATTTGATTCCAACAAGCTTCCACAAAGTTTCTAAGTTCAATAAGCCACCAACCACAATCCAAAAGCTCCAATAATCACAAATTCCAAGCTATACATAATTATTATACCACAATGAGCAACTAGGGTTCACAAACATACTAAACCACAAGGGTTAAGAGGAAGTTTAACTTTTTCGCAGCCAATGGGATAAAACCCAACAATTCTCTACTATTGGTTGGAACCTAAACAACCAAATCACAAAAATCTACTTAAAACCCAAACCTAAATTTCGAAATTTTGTTAGGGCTAAAGAATAGAGTGTGAAATTCAAATTCTTACCAGCAATGCCTAGCTAAAACTGATGGACTCGGTGAGAGCTTCACGTAGCTGTAAACGAGACGTGAATCGGAACACCATAGCTCAAGTTATGTGCAATTGAAGAGAAGAGTGAATAGTGTTCTCTTCTCTCCTTTCACTCTCAATCTCATCTACTAGGTTATATGTTTGTGGAGTTATGAGCTGATTGGGTTCATTTTTAGAATATTTATGTGTTGGGCTTGGGCCCAATTTGGGTTCGGTCTAATCCGTTAGTATTTTTGGTCTGTTTGGCCCAATTTTGGGTCAAAATCTTTAGAATTAGTGCCCGGTTTTCAATTCTAAATATTTTCCTAAATTTTTCTACCGTTTTTATTACTCTCACACAGTACCAGACAGACATAAGCTGGTACTGCCAGCTAAATTATTAGTACGCATTTTTACACAATTTTTCGCAGAAAATTACATTTTTTCACTCGAAAAATTCATCGAATCCAAATCTCACATTTAAGTTTTCAAATTAACATTCTAAATTTTTTAACCTATTCTGGGCAATTAATTTATTATTTTATATTAATTAATCGGCTAATAGTTTTCGGTCCTTACATGTACACTGCGGGCAAATTTTCAAAATGGATCATTTTTTAAGAAAAACATGTACAATCAGATAGACAAACAAAGAAAGCTAATAGGTGGTGATGTGATGTCTTGTCTTCAATAGTTGGAATCATTTGTGGAGGAGAATCTAGGAATGTTTGCCCACATTTTTCTCTCAATGGCTCACATTTGTGGCCACTTTTTCTTTGGATTTTGGACGACGTCAAGATGTGAGGGTTTGCATTCAATGCTTGGTAAGTTTGTCCACTCTCGCCATAATTTGAGGAACTTTGTGGAATAATTTTTTCATTGTATATTGGTGCGGATTTTGAGAATATCTACAACTGAACTGGCAAGTGCACCAAGTCGTCCAAGTAATACCTCAGGTGAGTGATGGTCGATCCCACGAGGATTGATGGACTGAGCAACAATGGTCAGCTGATTGGTATAGTTAGGCAGGTAGAAAAGTTGGTTTGTGATTTGAAATTGCATTCAATAGTAATTCAGGAATAAAGAAAGCAAATAAGAGAATTAGTGAGAAATCAATGAGAGAAAACAGTTAAGGTATCGGAGATATTTACTTTTTCGGATTGAGTTTTCTTACCAACTATTTTAATCATGCAAGATTCATTTCATGGCAAACTGTAATTGACTAAACCCTAATGTCTTAGTGATTTAGTTTCCTCTAACCTTCATCAACTGCCAATGTCTTGGTCACTTGATTCTGATTAGAGGGTTAAGTTCAAATATAGTTTATGGCCACAAAAACCCTAATTACCCAAAGCTAAGAGGATTATATGTCACGTATCCCGATTAGTTCAAGTAATTAGCAATTTAGGAGGAATTTACTTTCAAGTTGTTGTTCAGTTGAGGTCCTCTTCCAAGGGTCACAAGAACGCATATAGAATAAGGGTCATACTTTCGTTCTACCCAGATTCATAAAATGAAGAATGAAAGTAATTTTTGAAACTGAATCAATACATTAATTAAAATAGAAAAGTAATAGTCTTAATCCATAAAAATAAACAGTGCTCCTAACCTTAACCAAGGAGGTTTAGTCGCTCATGACTTATAGAAAAAACAAGGTTTCTGAAAAGTGTGAAGGTGCGGAAGAGAGAAGATCCCCCTGAAGGGTGAATCTTTTCCCTTTTATATCTAACCTAATTTGATTTGAAAATAAGAATATAAATCCTAAAACTAAAAGATATTGTTTGTAAATAAAAATTACAAAATAAAAGATAAGATAATTAATAAAAGCTAAATTCACTTGAAGATGTTCTCTTGATGGGCTTCAAATTTGGATTGCCTAGCGCTAAACGCCAGTTGGGCGTTTCGTGCCCAAAGAGGCAGAAAGCTCCCTGTTTTGTGCTGAGTTGCTGGCGCTAAATGCCAGCACCCAGAGAGGTAGCTCCAATTCTTCTCCTTTTAACATCAAACTCTGCAAAATTACTCTAAATTTCACCTGAAATAAATAAAAACACTAAAACACTCAAAGTAGCATCCAAAGAGGATTTTTGCCCTAAAATATAACAAAACTTAATAAATTCTAACTAAAATAACTAGAAAACCAGGGGAAAAATGTACAAGATGCTCACACATCACAAAACCAAACTTGAACTGCTGCCTGTCCTCAAGCATCTAAAACAATATAGGACTGAGAAAAGAGGAGAAAATCGTCTAAGGCTTAAGTGTTCATTTAAGCTCCTGTCTAAGCACAGAGTAAGGCTAATGACACTCTAATTCTAAATAGATTTGGCATCTCACTATCCTTTGAAACTCAGAAATATTGATGTCACTCAGCACTAGAACCCGGATGACATTATGGACTCTCTTTCTCATGAAGCTCTAATTGATCCTTGAACACAGCTTTTTCTTATCTTTTTCTTGGTGCCTTGCACCTTGAGCCTAGCCGTGACTCTAAGTATTTTGTCTTCAAGTTTAACTTGATACAGCAACACCACAAGCACTTAACTGGGGAACTCTTTGAGTTCTAATTTTTCTTTTTATTTTTCTCAAACAGTGGTGCTCAGAACCTTTGGCATACTCTGTAATTGCACTTGGTTACGACTCTTAGTGCTCTGTCTCAAAGATTACTTGACACATTCATACCACAAGCATATGGTTAGGAAAACAACTCTTTTGAGCTTTTTGATCAATTTGACCCTCCTAACTATTGATGCTCAGAGCCTTGGACCCTTCTTTTTATTTTCTTTTTCTTTTTGCTGTTGGTTTTGCTTCAAGGATCAATGTCTCACTTACTTTAGAAGATCCACAATATTTCTCTAGGTTCATGTACCTCAAGGACCAATATTCTTAACTTCAATATCAAATATGTATTGTTTATTCATGCATCCAGAATAAAAGACAATATCACCACATCAAAGTAACTAGACAGACTCCTAATATATAACTCAAGCCTCATGCATTTTACTATTTCTTTTCTTTTTCTTTTGATTTTTCAAGCTCAGTGAGCAATACATGAGATATCTTTCAAAATATGAATAAAATAACAAAATAAATAACTAAACTAGAAAACAATAAAGTACTACTAGTGATCATGCAAAAATTTTAAATAGAAAACATGGAATAAGATAAGAATATTAAAAAATAAAAAGTAAGATAAAGCAAGAGATAATGAAACTCAACCACCTCAGTCATGGTGGCTTCTGCTCCCTCCTGGGAATCCTCTCTGGCGCTTTAGCTCATTGTCGCACCTCTACCTCAGCTGCTCCTCCATGATGGAGGAGGGCTGAGTGGTCCTAGTGCTCAATCCTCAGCTGATTCACAGAAGATGTCAGCTCCCCAATAGATGTGGTCAACTGGTCCCAGTAGTTACAGGAAGGGAAATAGAATTCCTGAGACATCTCTGGAATCTCCTATTGATGAGGTGGAACTGGCTCCTGTGGTGGTTCATGTCCATGCTCCTGAGCATGCTCCATGACCCTCCTAGTGATAGGTCTATCGACCTCAATAGGGGTATCTCCATCCATCCGAACTCGGGCTGCCTCACACAGGCAGAAGATGAGGTGAGGGAAGGCCAATCTAGCAGAGGTGGAGGCCTTCGTCGCTATGCGGTACAACTCCTGAGGGATCACCTAATGCACCTCCACCTCATTACCGAGCATGATGCAGTGTATCATCACGGCTCGGTCAATGGTAACCTCGAACTGGTTGCTTGTAGGGATGATGGAGTGCTAAATGAACTCCAACCATCCTCTAGTAACCGGCTTCAGGTTATGCCTACACAGTTGGTATGCCTGACCTCTGGCGTCCCTCGTCTACTGTGCTCCGAAAAGGCATATGTCTGTGAGGATCTGGTACAGCCTCTGGTCAGTGTTGACCCTCTGAGTGTAAGAATGAGGGTCGTCTCTGGATGGTGGCAGATGAAGTATCTCCCTCACACTATCAGGACTAAACTCCATGATCGCCACTCAGACTGCAGTGCGCTAGTTCTTCGGGTCTGGGTTCACGCTATGTTCATGCTTGAAAGTCACCCAAGCGTTGGCGTAGAACTCCCTGACCATAAGTATGCCCACCTCGATCACAAGGTTGGTCAAAACTTTCCAACCCCGTCTCAGAATCTGCTCCCGAATTTCCAGGTACTTCTCTAGTTGAAGCTCAAAATGGACCTCGGGGATCACTTTCTTCTTGTTCACAACTTCATAGAAGTGATCCTCATGGGTCTTTGAGAGGAACCGAGTGAAGTCATAAGGACCGGAGGCAGTGGCCTTCTCTTTCCTCTTCCTTGAAGAGGATTCACCAGTTTTGAGTGCCATAGAGATAATGAAAAATGAGAAAAAAGTGGAGTGCCCAACACCAAACTTAAAAGTTTTGCTCGTCTCTGAGCAAAGTAAAATTAGAGAGAATAGAAAAGATATTGAAGACGGGAATGTTGTAAAAGGGAAGCAAAGAAAATAAAAGAAATAGGTGAAGAAGAGAGGGTGGAGGTATGGCATTGGAGTGGTAAAAGAAAGGGAAGGAGGATAGTGTATGTAAGGAAAGAAAAAGTGGGAAGGAAGATGGGAATTGGAGGTGTGGTGAAAAGAGTTGAAGAAGTGGGTATTTATAGAGGTGGGGGGGATAGGGTTCGATTATAGGGGATAAGGGTGGGAGGGATATGAAATTTGAATTTGGTTAATGGGAAAGAGAGATTGATGAGAATGATGAGTTGTGAGTGGGTGGAGTGGGGGGGGTGAGGTGAAAGGTTAATGGGATTTGATATGTTGATGGGAGGTAATTTTGGAAAATGGGGTGGATGAATGTGGATGGAAGAGTGGCTAAGGGGGAGAGAGAAGGAGTGGGTTGAATGGTCAAAGTGGGTGGGGGTTGGGAATGTAACCGTTGGTTAAATCCCTACCTTCATATTTGAAACTGGGTTGCTGGCGCTAAACGCCAGCCAGTAATGGCACTTACTTTTTTTTTTTGGGCGAGTCATTGGCGCTAAATGCCCAGCTAGCATCTAGCTCCCTAAGAGGGGTGACAAAGCTTTAAAATAGTGCCCTTTGTGGGCGTTAAAAGCTCACCTAGCATTTAATGTCAGCCTCTGCCTGTCCGTTCTGGGCATTAAATGCCCTCCTGGCGTTTAATGCTCCATTTTGGCGCTAAACGCCCATCTGGTGTTTAGCACCCAAGCACTTCGAATCAACCTTTTTTCAAGGTGTTCTATTCTTCCTTCTGAGTTCTCCTATCCTTATTCTAAGCATTGTGCATAATTACAAACAAAATTAAACCAAGGAAAAACTATGAAAAACAATGAAAAATAAATGAAACTTCAAACTAAACAAAGAAAACTAAAGTATACTCTTGGTTGGGTTGCCTCCCAACAAGCGTTTCTTTATCATCACTAGCTTGACGGTCAGCTCCTCTAAGGAGGAAGGTCATGGGGGCTCAGGTCCTCACTCCTCACTGTGAACTTCTTTTGTACGCTATCATAGATCAACTCAATATGCTCAAGAGACAGGATCCTGTTCACTGTATGAGGTAGGACTGGGCTTCTAATGAATACCACTTTCATCCCAGGTGAGAAGTCTTCAGTGGGAATCTTCTTGTTCCTCCAGCCCTTGGGTACCTTTTTCTTGGGACTTCATCCCTCCTTGGTGGGTGATGAATGCCTAACACCACACTTAAGTTTGATGTCAGGGAGAATTGTATTGGTTCCCACCAAAGGAGGAGGCTTAAGTAATGAATTCTGCATGCAGGTACCTCCTTCTCTAGAGAGTGCTGAAGGTCTAAAAACCTTGAATACCAAGTAGTCCTCATGCATCCTCAGAACCAATTCTCCTTTCTCAACATCAATCAGAGCTCTTTCCATGGCTAAGAATGGTCTTCCTAGGATGATAGAATCATTTACATCCTCTCCCATATCAAGTGTCATAAAATCGGCAGGGAGGAAAAGCTCTCTAACCTTGACTAAGACATTCTCCACCAGCCCATGTGCCTACCTTAGAGACTTATCTGCCATATGTAGTGCTATCCTTGTAGGCTGTGCCTCTTGAATTTGCATCTTCTTCATCACAGATAAGGACATTAGATTGATACTTGAGCCAAGATCACAAAGGGCTTTGTCAAAAGTGATATTCTCAATAGTGCAAGGAATTTGAAAGCTCCCTGGATCTGACATCTTCTTTAGTAGCTTACTCTGAATTAGTGCATTGCACTCCTTAGTCAGGACCACTGTATAAATGCCCTAGGTGGGGCATGTGACAGTGTAACTTCAGCCTTTTCTGAAGCTTCTTTCTCTTTTGACCCCTTAGCAACTTGCACTTCCTTCTTCAGTATGGATTCTTTAGCCATTCAGAGGGTCTTACACTCTTCTCTTAGGTTAGTAACTATATCACTAGGGAGAGTGTTAGGTGGCCTCTCAGGTATCTTCTTACTCAACTGTCCTACTTGCATCTCCAAGTTTCTAAGTGAAGCTCTAGTCTCCTGTATAAAACTATGAGTACTCTTGGAGAGCTCAGCAACTACTGAAGCCAAGTCAAAGTGGCTCTGGGATTGAGTAGATGCCTGCTGTGGTTGAGAGGCTTGAAATTAATGGTTGTTGAAATTATTGAACTTATTTCGATTGAAACCGCCCTGAGAGTTGTTATTGAAATTCAGCTGGGGCTTTTGGGGTTACTCTCTCCACCCAAAGTTAGGGTGATTCCTCTATCCTTAAATTATGAAAAGTAAAAGTGCCAAAGAAGAAAGGCCGGCTGTGAATTCTCCCCTTTAAATACAAACCAAAAAGAAAACCTAAAATTCAAAAAACTTAAACTAAATCAAAATCAAAATAAAATTAAATCTCATTCATAAATGTTTTCCTCCAGCCAAGCTCTGGATCTTTTCTCCTTGCAATCCTCAATTAATGATGTGATTAGTGGGCTTAAGTTGAGCCTTGAGTAAATCAATTAATTATTGAAGAATTGGAGGACTTAGTGGGTGATTTAAGGCCCCTGGGAGGTGACCGAATTGGTGCGTGGGACATGCTCCTCATGCGTACAACATGTGGCCTTCAATTTGGGTTGGATAGCTTTTATTTAAGTCCTCACGTGCCACACCAAATTTTTCACATCCCACGGCTATGCAAATTTGCCTTCAAATGCTCCCTGTTTTGATTCAGGCATTCCGCGACTGAATTCTCACGTGGGACACGAACTAGGTGTCATGCGTACGCATGATTTGGCAAATCTTTGTAACTTGCGCATACACATAGGGATGCGTATGGACAACCTAGCAATCTTCATGACTTGTGCGTACGCATGGGAGATGCGTACGTATGACTTCCATTTTGGCGTTGGATGGCTATGCTCCCACATTGGACGACTGTGCATAATTTTAACAACTTTGCTTTCTGTTTTGACCTTCAAGTGCCACGCCCTTGTTCTTACGTCCCACTTGAGAGGATCTAATGCCCTTGGGGAGAGCACAGTTGGTTTGGCGTGGCACGCTTGCTTTCTCACATTGTACGGCTAAGCTTTTCTCATCAATTGGTATCCTGGGAGCTCTCTGTTTGATCCAAAGAACTCTCTGGATAGCCTCCCTTCTTTGTGTTTCTTGCTCATAGTGATTCATAGCCTCTTCTTTTTCTTTAATCCTTGCCAATTCTCTCCAAATTCTCCTATAATCAATGAATGCACACTAACTCAAAGTATTGCTCAATTAACCATGAAATTATTGCTTATCTTGCAATAATTCTTAGTTTATTGAATGAAATTCTGGGAAAAAATACTAAAGATGCAAACACATCACAAGAATGACGAGATGGAAACTTAAAGAAAGAAATACTAACCACCATACTCTAAATTACTTCCTTCATTCTCTACCCTTGTTGCCCTCTTTATATTCATTTTTGGTCTTAGTTGCAACACCAAACTTAGAGTTTGGCCGTGTATAGATTAGTGAACACCAAATTTAGAGTTCAATCATGTTATCAAGTAGTGAAGAGCATGGGAGAACATAGAACGCTAAATATTTGTGGCGTTAGGTGATTGGATGCATGAACAAATATTTTAGAAAAATTTTTATTTTTTAATTTTTATTATTATATTTTGAAATGTGATACTTTAACGAATAAGAAAATAAAAAAGATGCGGAAAAATAAACATGATGATTAAGGTGACAATGCATGTAGAGGAGGATAGGGAGGAAGAATAATGCAAGAATTGAAAAACAAAATAGAAAGAGAAAAGAAAAGACTAACCAACATTGGGTTGCCTCCCAACAAGCACTCTTTTATCGTCATTAGCTTGACGTTGCTTCCCCCTAGGTTGGGGAATGGGGACTTGAGGAACTTCACAACGCACTTCAGTACCATCCGTGTTAATGCATGCATCCTTCATCTTCATGTCAATTCTCTTTTTGATACATGCTGCCAACTCTTCTATCAATGTCCAAGCTTTTTCTATTGTTTATTTTTTTATTGAGCCTCTAGCCCATCCATCAAGCACTGCTTTGTAGTCTCTAGAGATCCTATCATAAAAGTATAAGATTAAGATCTCCTTGGGCATGTCATATTGTGGATTTCTCTCAAGGACCTCCTTGTGTCTCTTCCAAGAGTCATGGAATATTTTTCCATCTTTTTGGGAGAAGCATGCAACTTCTTTCCACAATTGTCCAACAATGGCCTTTTCCTCTACTGTTTCTTCATTAGCTCCTAGCACTAGAGGTTGATGGTCTTCAAGAGTGTCAAAGAGTAGCCCTTCTTCAATGGTTTCTTCCACTAAGACATCAATTAGATCAATTTGTATACAATTCTCTATCTCACTGGGATGTTGCATGGTCTTAAAGAAATTGAAGCTCAATTGCTCACCATGGACTCTTAATGTCAATTCTCCCTTTTGAACATCTATGAGTGCATGTCCAGTGGCTAGGAAAGGCTTTCCTAGAATAATAAAACATCATCACTTTTCTCCATGTCAAGAACCACAAAATTTATAGGGAATATAAAATCTCCTACTTTAACTAGCAAGTTTTTCACCACTCCATGAGAGAACTTTATTGATTTGTCAGCTAGTTGAAAGGAGATTCTTGTGGGTTTGACTTCCTCTATTTGCATCTTCTTCATCATGGACAGTGGCATAAAGTTGATGCTTGCTCATAGGTCACATAATACTTTTCTAATGGTGATGTCTCTAATAGTGCATGAGATTTAAAAACTACCTGAGTCCTTCAATTTCTGAGGCACTTCCTTTGAATAATAGCACTGCATTTCTTATTGAGGATCACAGATTCATCTTTCTTGAGGGTCCTTTTCTTGGTTAGCAACTCCTTTATGAATTTTACATATATAGGCATTTGTTCTAAAGCCTCAACAAATGGAATATTAATTTGCAACTTCTTGAAGATTTTCAAAAACTTTGAGTATTGTTGTTTTTGAGTCTCCTTTTGTAATCTTTGTGAGAAGGGAATTCTAGGTGCATACGTTCTCTCCCTTGTGACTTCCCTTGGAGCTTGAGGTAGTGGAGTGTGGATCTCTTCTATTTGCTTATTTTCCTACTCTGATGGTTCTTCTTCTGCCTTATTTGTTATTGCCTCTTGGCCAACCACTTTGTCACTTCTCAGATTGATAACATTGCACTTTTCTCTAGGATTTGAAATTGTGTCACTAGGAAAGGAGTGTGGAGGCTTCTCTGCCAATTGTTTGGCAATTTGACCAACTTGCATTTTCAGGTTCTTTATAGAGGTCTCTTGATTCTTGAAATTAGCCCTTGTCTCCATTATGAACTCCTTGGTTTGTTGCATGAATTCTTTGAAAAATTGTCTGAGGTGTTATCAAAAGGAGGCTTCTAAAAACTTTGTGGTTGTGTTGAAGATGATCTTTGTTGATATGAACTATTGAAATTTCTCTGCCTTTAATTTTTCCACCCAAAGTTTAGATGGTTCCTCTAACCTGGATTGTATGTCTTTGAGAATGGGTCATTTTGTAGATTTCTTGAAAAATTTTTCATATAATTCACTTGCTCCCAAGAGGGTCGATCCTCTTTAAATAAATCACAATTTTCATCTTGATGAGCTCCTCCACATAAGTTGCATGTTGTGGCTTGTGTCCTCACGGTTGAGACTTACATGTTACCCATTTGTTTAGTGAGTGAATTAAATTATTGGGACATGGCTTTGTTCTATGCCAAGAGAGCATCTAGTGTGTCTAGCTCCATAACTCCCTTCCTCATTATTCTCTCATTCCATACATGTAGTGGTTATTAGCCAATCAACTACAACACATCTTCGGGTGTCTTTCGGTGCAAGAATCATAGAATGTTTGGAGTTACAACCATTCAGGAAAAGCATGACGAGGGCATTTTCTCAACATCTCTTTATATCTTTTCCATGCCTCATAAAGTAACTCTCCCTCTTTTTGAGTGAATGTGTGAATATCATTCCTCAATCTTGCTAGCTTTTGAGGGGAAAAGTACTTGGTCAAGAACTTATTTACCATATCATCCCAAGTTGTTATACTTCCCAAGGGTTGAGATTTTAGCCACTGTTTTGGCTTTGTCCCTTAAAGAGAATGGGAATAATCTCAATCTTATAGTTTTAGGAGAAATTTTATTGCTCTTAACTGTGTCACAAATTTGCAGAAAATTGGATATGTGCACATTTGGGTCCTCTTGTAGATTGCCACTGAATTGGTCTTACTGTGCCAATTGAATAAGAAACGGCTTCAACTCAAAGTTATTGGCCTCAACCGCCGGCCTCACTATGCTGCTATCGCAACTATTAGTGGTGGGAGTGGTAAAATCTCCAACAGTTCTCCTTGCATTATTTTGTCCTTTAGCCATCTTCTTCTCCTTTTCTTTCCTGGCTCTTTCTTGCTTTCTCAATCGAAATATAGTCAATTCAATTTCAGGATCGTATTAAAGGGATTCTTCCGAGTTCTCACTCCCTTCAACTTCAGAATCGTATTGAATGAGCTCTTTAGAATTATTAATCCCTTGCATGCACAAAATGAAGACAAATCAGGGCACTAGTGGAAAGAAACAAATTTAAAACAATAAGAGATAGAATTACTAAGATAAAGGAGCACACCAAAATTAAATTGGAAGCACTATGCATGAATAAAAAGAAGGAATAAAATAAAACCCTAATGACAAAAGGGAATAAAACTCAAACAGAAACCCTAATAATGAAAGGAAATAAAACTAGAATGAAAACAAAATAAACAGGATCTAATTTAGCAATTCAATCCAAAGTATGATATCAATCTCAATTAATCCCCGACAACAGCGCCAAAAACTTGATGAGCAAAAAGTAAAACTCATGGATAACAGCAAGTGTACCGAATCGTTCAAATAATACCATGGTGAGTGGATATCATTTCCATGAGGATTAAAAGACTGAGCATGCAAATATCTAATTAAATCACTAATTAGATCAATAGAACCTGGATTGAGGAATGTTGAAAACCCTAGAATATTTGAATGCTGGAGTGTTGCAAATTAAATGCTTCAGAGGTGGCAATGTCTCGATCTAAAGCTTGCAAATCTCTATTCACGACGAATCTAAAGTAACCGATTTCCAATGTCTCGACTCCTCAGTTTTCTTTAATCAACCAACCGCCAATGTCTTGGTCGATCAACTAATCAAAGAGGTTAATTTCAAAAATCCGATTCAATTTCTCAATGAGAAAAAACAATTTTCAAAAGTTGTCCTAATCCGATTTATATGTCACGTATTCAAAACTAGGGTAATAAAAAATTATGTATTGTGTCGCACACTTAGAAAACCACTATGTCTAGTTGATTTAAAAAGTCACGTGAAAGAGTTTTCAAGCACGATTTGAAAATCAGTTCTGTCGAATAAGTAAATAAATCGAAAATGGGATTAATACACTTGTCGATGCTACTAATCCTTTAGTGATAAAGAACGAAATACTCAATCATGAAACAGATTAATGCAAAGCTTTAAAACAAAAGAAAACTTAGATTGATTAACCATTAAAACATGAATAGAGTTCCTAACCCTTTGACAAAAGTTTAGTGACTCATGCTAGGTGCAAAATCAAATATGAAAGTGTTACGGAAGAACTAGGTTATGGCTGTGAATGTAATTCATTTATTATGCCTAGGTTTTCTCTAATTTAAATCTTAAAACCTAACCTTATTTTAATCAGAATAATTAAGATAATCTCTAATTAATTCAAATCACAGAATTCAAAACATAACTAAATCAAATTCAAAACTAATTAACTATAGAATATGTTTCAATCTTCAATTTGAAATCAAATATTTGAAGCCGGGCCTTGAAGAATACAACATTGGAAGCAAAATTGGGATAAGCATTTTGGACAGGCGTGGCACGCCCTTGTTTAACGTGGCATGCCCTCTTTGTCTGGGCCAAGGCATGGCACACCCTCTTCACTGCGTGGCACACCCTCTTGAGCTAAGCTAGGGAGTGGCACGCCCTACTGCCACATGGCACGCCTAGTTTGGAGTTGCTCAAGGGGTCTTGCTTGCCTTCATGCATGACATGCCCTCCATGTCTTGTGGCACGCCTTGTTTATCTTGGATAGGGCATGACACGCCCCTGCATTGCTCCCCAGGGCGTGGGATGCCAGTGCAAATTTGGTCCAGGGCATGGAACGCCCCTTCCTAGGCGTGGCACGCTAGTGCTTCATGGTTTGTGGCGTGGCACGCACTATTTGGCTCTCCAGAGTGTGTCATGCCTCATTCTCTCTTGTCTCCTGTATGGCTTAATCTTGGGTGTATGGCTCTTGATTCTTTATGCAATGTCTTGCCTCTTGATTTACCTTCTTTTTCTACTTGATTTACCTTTCTTTTAATCGTATTTCCTTGAAAACACTTAGCAAACACCTTAGTAGTAAGAGATAACTAAAATTAATGAGATTAGAAGTTGAAACTATAATTAAACCTAGAAAACAAGAATTAAAAGCAAGAAAAATAACAAAAGATGCGAACACATCACAACACCAACTTAAAACTTTGCTTTTCCTCAAGCAAAAAGAAAGGAAAAGAAAAGAAAGGAATTAGTTTTAATGAAGAAGAGTTGAATCTCTTTTAAGTTCATGTCCTTGATGATAGTGGGGTTTACTAACCTTGTGATTGTAACTGGATTCTCTTCTTTCTTAATGAATCTTGAAACTCGTGGAGTAAAGAATCTTCGAGAGTTAAGGCTCAAATGATGTTATGAGATCCTTCTTTTAGGATTTGATTGATCATTGAATTCTTCATTTATAACAAAGAGAAGTTTTCAATCATTAACTCTAAGTGTTCCGTCTCAAGGTAGCTCTTGATAGTGGGTTTTCAAACGATAATCCCGAACTAGTTGGCTGATGAGTGGATATTTTATACCATTTTTGGTACTATTTTCTTAGTGTTTTTGAGTCTATTTTATCAAGTTTTTAGTAGGTTTTAGTGTAAAAATCACTTTTTTGGATGCTACTTTGAGCTTTTTTATTTTTCTTATGATTTTAGGTAATTTTTGGGTGAATTTGGCAAGTTTTGGCAAAGTCTGATTCAGAGGCAAAGAAAGGACTGCAGATGCTGTCAAATCCTGACCTCCGTGCATTCCAACGAGTATGTGTGTGTTTGGATTAGAGTTTGTAAATGAGATTTTGTATAAAATTGATTTTACAAACTTGATTTTGATAAGAAGTGAGTTGGTGTTAACATGATTTATGTTTGGTAATTTTGTATCAAAATGGATTATAATAAAATAAATGTTGTTTGGATTACATTATTTAAAATTACTTTTAGACAAAAATTACTAAAAAGGACATAAATTTATATCATTCAAATCTATATTATTTTAACACTTTTTTACTATAATTACTTTTGAAAAGAATTTAGATTTATGTACTGAAAATTAGTACTCTTTTGTTATAATTTGTTAGTACTCTTCTTTAGTACTCTTTTTGTATTTAATTATATATTTTTAATAAAATTTATATTAAAAAATTAATAATAATAAATAAAGTATATACTAATTTAAAAATACATAATAATAAGTGAACATAAAAAAATTTTAAACAAAAATATCCATACTATTAATAAAAAAATAAAAAATTGATAAAAATTAAAACTTAACAAAGAGTACTAATAATAATATTAAAAAAATATTTGTTTGTAAAGCATAATTATGAAAAAAAATTCAAGAACTCTAATAATTGTTTTTGGTATTTTTTGTTGTAGATTAGATTGAATGATAAAATTGGTAGAATATCAATTAATTTTTTAATTTATGAAGTGAACGCATAAGCTAAATGCAAAAGCTACAATTCGTTGCTTCTGGTGAATGGGAGTTTAAACCCAAAATCATGTTCGCGCCCAGAAAAAAAAATTAGCCAAATAAAAATTACAGCATTCAAAAAGATTAAACCCGCTTTTTATCAATATATAATAGTCTATAATTTTCTTTGAAAATGACTGCCCAAAACGGGCGTTGAACACCCAACTTACCACCTTTCTGGCGTTCAACACCCAAGAAGGGCTTGTAGAAGGGCCAAGGCCAGCGTTGAACGCCAGTACGCCCAAGAGGGAGCAAGGACGCACTAAAGCACCCCCTAGTGGGCGTTCAACATCCATTCACTCAAGTTAGACACCAAGCTCAGCCAAAACACTCACCAAGTGGGCCCAGAAAGTGGATTTTTGCACCTTTAGTCTAGTTTATCTCATTTTTGTAATTTCTAATTATTAAATTAGTATAAATAGAAGAAGATCACTCATGTTTGGGGATCTTCAGCAACTCTAGACTTATCACACATTTTTCTGTAAAGTATAAGCAACTAAACCTCCTAAGTTAAGGATAGGAGCTCTGCTCATTCTTATGGATTAATGTTATTACTTCTCTACTTTAATATATGTTTGATTTCATTCTATGATGTATTGTCGTTCTTCATCTTTATAAATTTGGGGTGGAACGAGAGTATGACCTCTCATTCTACATGAGCTCTTGCAACGCCTTAGCCAGATTGTATGAGCTGCAGCTTGAGAATACATCACAGCTTCCAACAAGTTATCTGGGCTAATTGAAATAAGTGACATAAAATCTCGTTAGTCATGGGTAATTGAGGTCTCTGTGGTTAAGGCTAGAAAACTGAGCATCATTCTCCGATTCGGAAGATCTGACCTTGTCTGTGGCGTTTTGAGTAGGATCACCAAAGATTGCATTGCGTGAGCTTCACCCTCGTTTAGATTGAATGACCATTAGCACTGGCTTTTGATGTGGATCAGAGGAGATTAATGACCATTAGCCCCAAACTTTAATCACTTATAGCCTTGTCATTGAATGAATCATCCATCATTAGAGTAGTCAGAAAGAAGCATTAATCCGGAAGAACAAGCATCTCCGAGACCTTAACTAATTTCCTATCATTGTTTCTACACCATTCAGTAACTCTTTCTTTACTATTGCATTTTACGCGTTTACCACAACAACCATCTTTTCTATTCGCCTGACTAAGTCCTGCAAGATAACCATTACTTGCTTAATCCGACAATCCTTGTGGGATCGACCCTCACTCACCTGAGGTATTACTTAGACGACCCGGTGTACTTGTCATTTCAGTTGTGCAAGTTCTAATTTTGCACACCATTGGCCCAAGTTACCGGGTGATAAAGCACCCCTCGGATCTAATTACCCAAACCTCTCCTTGACATGGCTACACCACAAGCATATAGCTAAATGGTCAATTTTAATTTTAAATTAAATTTTTTTCACAAAAATAGTGGTCCATTCATAAAAAATGAAAAACTATTATTTAATTAAAATAAATAATACACTATTCAAATATATTAAAAGTCAACTACATAAAAAAAACGTACAATGAAAATAATGAAACGGAAAACAAATAACTACAGATCTAGGTAGTCGTCGTCGTTGTTGGTCCCGTGGCCTTTGAGTCGGTGGTGCAGAAGGCAGTGATGTCCATATGCCATCAACAAGACCGTTGCTACCTGGCCTACAGCAGGATCGCTGCCATCAGCAGCGGTGCTGCCACCAACAAGGTCGATGCCAGCGGCGTGCATCTGAGCCTGGTACACCTCTATTTGAGCCTCCATACGCTGCATCCGCTCCACCGACTCCCGTAACTCCAGCCTGAGCTCATCAGAAGATGTCACACAGGTGAAGATTTTTTTATACCTGAGCCTGTTGCTGAAGGCTGTGTTGGAGTTCCTGCACCAGCGCCCACAAATCCACACCTTCCTTGAACTCGACTGGTGGCGGAGCCTGATGACGGTCTCAACATGGATGTGCGGAGGCTGCTGGTGAAGAATGACTCGATCCCGTATACACGGTTCTTGTACGATGCTGAGGCGGCCTCGTGCCAAACTGCATCAAGATCAACAGCTACAGCTGCAGATCCATCGACAACGTCCTCCCCATCTTGTTGAGACTGCTGACTCGTGGTCTCTAGTCTTTATGTGTAGGACTCCTGTATACTTAACACAAGTTATTGTGATTAGTACACTGATAGATTTATAGTTAAACTCTAATAATTTTATAGCAGTAGATAATCAGATGTATGTTTACTCACATAATGGTCCTGAGACCGCTAATTAGCAAATGTCTCTTTGTTCTCCTTCAGCGTGTGGGTGTACTTGAATATTTTTGCCAACGTCGTCTCGTGATCCAACGACTTCGACTACACATGTTTCATTGAAACAATATGATTAGGATGCCTAGTATTGATATGCAGAAGAATATAACTAAGTTGCTAACAAAATTAAAGTCACTTTACATACCAGTCTGACCTTCATTTTCATGAAGATCGCTGAGCTGCCAATATACTTGGATGACTTGGCCGAGGCCTTGTTAGCTCTGTTGTTGAGACGCTGTTGCCGAAACCCCTTTTCGGTCTTCTAATGAACAAATAAAGCCTTCTTTATGTCCGGTCGGAGCTACTGCGTCCGTTGGTCCAATCCCTAACGAACAACATCCAGCATCTACTGGAGCTGTCGATCCATTCTATGGTCAAATATCTTCCTGATGGCAAGATCATACTCAGGGGCCCATATAAAGTGCAACTGCACCAAAGAAACTTTGAAATTAGTTAAGCAATATAGAAGATATAAACTAGTTAAAAAGGTTTGAAACTTAAATCAACCTAAATTCACTAAATAGGAATCATGATCATAGAAACTTAAAACAATAACAAGCAACTAAACAGGAAATACATGAGACTGAACGTGATACTTACCCCATGCCACCATCAGGCCAAATGTGCAACCATACGATAGGAGGTGGTGGAGGGAAATCAATTGTTGCCTCACTTCCGTAGCTTGACTCTTGGACCACGGCATTTGTCCCTGGAGGCGGTGTCGCCGTGGATGCAGGCTACTAATCAGTAGGAGGCGGCGTCGTCGCCATAGATGGAGGTACGTAGTTCTGGTTAGGGACCATGATGAATGGCTGGTCCGCTAAACCCGCGACCTGTGCTGTCACTTGCGTAGTCGGAATAGAGGGAGAGGATCAAGAAGTCCCGAGGTTACCGGAAGAAATCCTCCCTCTATCCCGACCACGGTTACGACCACGACCAGCAGCCTGATCCGCAGCACCTCTGCTTGTCGAAATGTCTGCAAATATCAAATTATCAAACAATCAGCAGCGTTTTTCTCAGCAAAACCTAATGTATTGAGTCTAACATAACTTAATAAACCTCTAAATCCACTAATTAAAAAAAAACTAAACTAAATTAACTTCCCAAACTGATTGAAAATTAAAATTGTAATTCTAATCAAACCTAAACTAAATTAAACAAATCAAATTCCATAAGGTAAAGTGTATCAAACTTGCAATATTAGGTAAGAAACCTTAAACATTTAAAATTCAAAAACGTCGGTCAATGGAAAAACAACAACTAACCAAACAATGTAATTAATTCAAAATAGCAAAAACAACAAAACAACAATTAACACAGTGAATGAGCAGAATCAAACAATTAACCAAATAAATCCAGCAACAATTTCTCCATTAATTCAATCAACAAACTCATAATAGTTCCAGACATTTTCAACAATAATTTAGAACCTATAAATCTAAACCAAACTATCCTAACCACCTAAATCCATTAAAACAAAAAATTGAACTAACTAAACTAATTAAACCAATCTAATGAACTAAAACTAATTAACAGGATTTGAAAAAAAAAACAAAAAGTTCAAATATTGAACCTGGAATGCAGGGTACAGAAAGCAACAAAAATGGAGGGAGGAAGGCGACGATAATGAAGCAAGGAACAGAGCATTCATTGAATTAATGAAGCCATATGAAGCATGCGTTATTAACGTTAGTGCACCACGCCTGGGATTATATGTACATGGCCTTCATGCAACTCAAGGAAGGAAGCATCAGCGTTCCACGCCAATTGGTAGTGTCCCACGCCAATCTTTTATATTTTGGGCTAAAGTTATTGAAGACGTGGTGGCGTCCCACGTGAGCTCAATGTACCACGCCAAATTGGTTGATTGAAGAAGTGGTTGTCTATTGAGGAACTTCATTGGCATCCCACGCCATTCCTCATCCGTGCCACGCCTGTCACACACTTTCACATCTTGGGCCAAAGATTGTTGAAGTCTGGATTGCCGTCCCACGCTATGACTCGAACGTACCACGCTAATGCTTCAATCCTTCATAATTTGGGCCAACTACAATTCAAATAGCTTTGGCATGCCATGGGAATGACATAGCGTGCCATGCTAGTGCTTTAAGTGTTCAATTTTGGGCCGATTTCAATGAGTCGTGCCACGAAAAGCAAGCAGAGGCCAATTTGAGTTAGTTTTTGAGAAGCAATGTGTGCTATTCCACATCCAACCTTCCAGGCTTCAATTTTTTCTCATTCATTCTTCAATTCTCCAAGAATCAGAAGAGTAGATCGAGACCATGGAATTCATATCAATTTTCTTGAATTTAATATAATTTGAATTTCATTTGAATTTGCATTTTGTAATAGGTTGTAAATAGAGGTAGGGTCACTACACAAAAACATCATTGGGAAGGAGGTCTTCAGACCCTCTTTCTCCCTTCACCTCTTCCATCTTCTTCCTTACCCATTTTGTATTTCTTTGGTTATGAGTTCTTAACTCTCTTTATTGGGAGAGAGAGCTCTGTTACAATTCAATAGTTTAATTTGTTTGATTCTTCATCTTCAATTTTTCTTTTATTTACTTCTTTAAAAAAAATCTTTGTTCTTCAATCCAAAGATTCAAATGTCTTGAGGGAGAATTTGAATCCAACTTGAATTCTATGAAAACTTGAGAGAAGGGTTATAGAATTGAGTTTGAAGATCTTTCTCCCAGTTTGGTAAATTTGAGTTTGGGATTGATATGTGACATGTAATCAACCCATAACTTGATTCATGAAATTGTGTGGCTCTAAATCAGAGACCAATTTTCATCTCTTCTCATGAGTAATTAGATTAAGACATTGGCAATTAATCAAGTTAAGAGAGATTAAATTACCAAGACATTAGAATTTAATCACTTATGATTTGTCAAGAGATCAATGATTGCATGATTGAAGAGAAAATGAAAATTATTGATTCTGAGAATGCAACATCTCTTGATCCCAATGTTCTTCCCATTCTTAATTCTTGCAATTTATATTTTCGGTATTTATATTCTTGCACTTTACATTCCAGTAATTCAAATTCCAAGTTATTTATATTCATGTCATTTATTTTTTTGTTATTTTATTACTTTCATTTATTTTAAGTCATTTAAATTTCAGTTTATATCTTTGTCCATCATTCGAAATTAAATCGTCTAACTAGAATAATCAATCAACCATTGTTTGCTTAATCAATTAATCCTCGTGGGATCGACACTCACTCACCGTGAGTTTGTTACTTGGTATAACCCGATGCACTTGCCGGTGCACTTGAATTGAGTAGTTGTAGTTTTTATTATTCTGACAATTTAATAATTTCAATCATTTAAATGTAAGCATATTCAACTTTTATATATACTAAATGTATTAATATTTAATAATATAATATTTGTTACAACAATGACTAAAAATATTAACTCAAGTGAGTAAGATTAATTTAGGTCCATTACTCAAATTCGAAATCCGAATTAAGTTTCTTATCTTAGGATTCAATACAGATGAAATCTATGTGTTTCATCTCAATTTGGCTCAAATTGAATTTCTGTTGTTAGTCAGAGATGGTAATGTATATTCATATGAGTGCAGCGGATTTTTTTCCCGTCCTTTACTCCTGTATTAAAAAAAATTCTTTGTCCTTTCTCTATCTTTGTTGCAAGTCCCTATTTAATTATCTTCTTAGGAATGCAGATACCCATAGTTATCTATAGATATTCTTTAATTTTTTTTAAAAAAATTAACAAAAATCGTCATAATATAATAATCATAAAATAATCAATTAAATATAATTCAACACAATTCATAATATATTCATTATGAAAAATAACATTTCAAAATTAAAGACATGAGGAGTATTAATAGCAAATGAGAACTTAAAATTATATGTAAACAAATTAAAATAATGTATTTAATGTGATTTGTAAGAAAAAATTCCCGTTATTCAAGTATAATATACGTTTTATTATTTTGTACATAACAATATTAGTTTTAAGGGTAAAAAACCTTAATAAGCCAAGTCAAGAATCATGTAACGTAAATACGCCAAAGCGAAAATCGTTTCAGCAATAAGCCAAATCATATTTTTATATAATTCGAACCATGCTGGTTCGAATTCCATTTCTACATAATTCGAACCAGCTTGGTTCGAATTACACACAGTAATTCATGGTATAATTCGAATTATGCTGTTAAAAAATTAATAATTTATTTAAAAAATTTATTAAAAAAATTAATAATTAAAAAATTAAAAAAATATATATTTTTATTGGGTAAAATATACTTTTTGTCCCTTAAGTTTGACAAAAGTTTCAAAAATACCCCTAAGTTTTATTTTGTTTCAATTTTGTCCTAAAAGTTTTCGATTTGCATCAAATATACCCTTGGCGGCTAATTTTTCAAAAAATTTAAGACCAATTCAACAACAATTTCATAAGAACAACCCTCAATACAAGCAAATTAAACATCATTTTCATGCATTATTGTTAGATTGGTCTTAAATTTTTTGAAAATTTAACCGTCAGGGGTATATTTGATACAAATCAAAAACTTTTGGAACAAAATAAAACTTAAGGGTATTTTTAAAACTTTTGCCAAACTTCAGGGACAAAAAATATACTTTACCCTATTTTTATTTCATACGTTAAAAAAAGCTAACAAAATATTTAATTACGAGACTTCTTTAAAATATTAATGAGCTATCAATTCGAATTCCATACAATACTTTTCTGTCCATTTTTAATAGTTCATGAATATTTTTTAATAAATTTTTTTAATAATTTTTTTTAAATTATAGTACAAAAAATATTTTATCCTATACAAAACAATTTAAAAAAAATGGCTTAAAAAATGTTAGGAGTACTATAAAAATTTGTAATGTTATAATAACTTAAGTAAATACATGCATGTACTCAAATTTTAAATAAAATACTCTACATAGTCAATAATAATTTAGAAATGAAAGAAAATATTTTATTCCATACAAAATAATTAAAAATATATTTTATTCTATACAAAATAATTTTTAAAAATGGCTTAAAAGATGTTATGAGTACTATAAAAGTTTGTAATATTCTAGTGATTTAGGTAAATACATGATAAAAATATTTTTTTTAATTTCTAAATTATTAGTGACTATGTGGAGTATTTCTTTAATATCCTAAGTCATTAGGATATTACAAATTTTTATAGTACTTCTAACATCTTTTAAGCTATTTTTTAAATTATTTTGCATAGAATAAAATATTTTTTGTGGTATAATTTAATACGTGTATGCATGTGTTTGTGTATAATTCGAACCAAGCTGGTTCGAATTATGTAGAAATAGAATTCGAACCAGCATGGTTCGAATTATATAAAAATATGATTTGGCTTATTGCTGAAATGATTTTCACTTTGGCGTATTTACGTTACATGATTCTTGACTTGGCTTATTAAGGTTTTTTACCCTAGTTTTAATTTATATATTATTATTATTATTGGATATTAAAAATAAACAGTATTTGTATTATTAGTATTTTTTTGATCTTCCTCAACTCTAACTGTGATTAGGTCGAAAAGCTCGCTCACCTCGTTAGAAACAAATATAATCTAATAAGTTTCTATCCGATAGTGTTATACATTGAGATCATCATAGGAGAATTAATTTTAGTGAGTTAATAATACCGTGTTTAGTCACCACAGGAGTATTTTTACATAAAATTATCAATCAATTATGTATGACTTCTGATGAAAATAATATATTCAACATGAATGTTGTTTATTAGGTAAAAGATAACAAATTGACAAAGAAAATTTATTACCATGGGTATATTCATTTTAACAAATATTCTTCTATCGAATACTATAAAAGTTACATTGGTTACCCTAATTTCTACAGATCTAACTTCCATTGACAGTAGTAGAATGCTTAAATTGAGTCATTTCTAGGCTATGGTATTCGTCAAATAAATAACAATGACATATTCATCTATACCTTCTCATTTTGAGTACATTTATATATAAAAGAAATTATACATAAAGAAAATAAGAGAAGAAGAGTTGAAATAACAAGAGGAATAAAAAATGATGATTCTTAGAGCAATTCTAATGGGATCAATTTTAGGTATCAATTTTGATCCTACAGTAAATGAACTGATTTAAAATTAAAATTTGCGTTGGATACCATTTTTGACATAATACTGGTATCAGGAGTAGGGATGTTAATGGGACAGGACGGGGCGGGGGATGCCTTCCTGCTCCCCATCTCCGCCCTCATATTTGCTCCCCATCTCCGCCCCATTCCCCGCCGTGGGGGAATATTGTTCCTCATCCCCATTCTCTACGGGGCCCATTTCCCGCGGGAACCCCATTCCCCATCTACATAATAGTTCTAACTAATTATTAATTTCCATATGAATAGAGCTGCAAGTATCTATCTTATAAAAAAACTGCAAGATTTTATACAAAAAGTCTAAATGACACGATGGTGACTTCTTTCGAAATAACGCAATGGGGGGACACAACGACGAGCCAAAAGACAAAACAGTGGATGAGGTGGGAGACGCGGCAACAGAGAGGAGAATGGACACGACGGCAGAGTTAAGAAAAGGAACGCTGCAATAGAAATTATAACACAGTAAGGGTGATGACACGGTGAGGTGTGACGATGCGGTGAGAAGGGTGACGAGGGGGTGGCTGCAGAGAGGTTGGATAGAGTATGGACAACCTTAGAGATCTCTGAATTGAAAAAGTGTTATGCAAATAAAGATTAGGAGTTTTGGGTTTCTATATATATGTTTGTGTGAGAAATGACTAAAAAACATATATAAAAAAATAAACTATTAAGGATAATTCAGGGAATTCATAAATTTCGGAGAATAGCGGGGACGGGGCGAGGATCCCCGCTTGGGTCCTTCTGGGAAATTTTGTCCCCCATCCCCATCCCGCGGAAAAGATTCCCCACAATCGGATCCCCATTTGGGGCAGTCCCCGCAGGGATCCCCGCGTCTCGGGGAATATTGGAGTATTTAAAAATTACGAATATTGGATCCGATCCGATGATTTTAGTGTGGATCAAATAAAAATTTTGGCCATAACCGATGCGCGTTCACCCCTATATGGTATATAATTATTAATTTTGTAATTTTATATTTTTATTTTATTTAAATTTTCACAATTTAATTAAATTTATTTAAAATAATAAAAAATAATTTAAAATTTAGATTGAAATAAAACCAAGTATTTGGAGTGAATGAGTGATAAATTTTACATTAAATTTCAAATCAAGTCTTATGATATATAGTCCACAAATATTTATATGGCATCTTGTGAAACTTAAAATAAAATAAAATTAATACCAAGCATTAGAGATACTCTTATAAACTTGTTTGACCATCTATATATAAAAGACCATAAGATCATGATTATCTAACAAAATTAATTTATATTTATTATATTCAATTTGAATAAGTAAAAAATCATTTTATTTTCGTTTGGTCCTTAATTCACATGATTTGAATTTGACTCAATAGATATGATTTGATATGATTTGATATGATTATTAATTGAAAATATCTCAATTGCCTATTTTATTCATAAATTTATTATTTTAATGACTAATAAATTAATCAAATTAATTAATTAATACACATAATTATTATAATTAATTTGATTTAATAAATTAAAAGAAATAAATTAAAAAATACCACCAGAATATTAAAAAAAATAAATTAAAAAATACTACTAAAATAAATTGATATAAATTATAATAAATTGTGTGATATTTAAATATCTAATCAAATTAATTAGTTGATATAATTAATTTATCGTAGTAAATTATATTTAATAAATTAAAAAAATAAATCAAAAAATACTTTCAAAA
>NC_029789.2:25679795-25688626 GCF_000816755.2 Arachis ipaensis
TCTCGTATCGTAGCGTATCCCACACACAACCCCAAATACCTAAAATATAAATTAAAAAATAAAATATAATTAAAAGAGTAAATAAATAAAAAGTTATGGACGTCAGTCTTGAGAACAATCACTCCAAATCCCAAAAAAAAAAAATGATCAAATCCCAAAAATAAATGCAAATAGTTTAAATGTTGCCTCTGAAATATGGGAAAAAAGAAAAATTAATAGAAGAACTTAGTAAAATTAAAAAAATTAATCCAGAAATAACCCTATTTTTATAAACTCAATTATTTTATAAAATTAAAAATTAATTTCTATGTCATTCATTAATCATTTAAATAGATAGATAAGATAAATAAGATATAGATAAAATAGATAGATAAACTAATCCAGCTCCGCCGCTACGCTACTAGCTCCTCTTCCCCACTCTCTCCCCTCCACAATCTCCGCCGTAAACGTTTCTTTTACTCCACCGTAACCGCCATGGTGCCCCACCCCAAGGACGAGGCGTACTTGAACGCCGCCATTCCGAAGCGTATCAAGATGTTCGAGTCCATCCAGGCCGAGCAGAAAACCCAGCGCCTCTCACTGTCGCCGGATCCAATCAAGGTCACACTTCCCGACGGCACGGTCAAGGACGCCTCCAAGTGGCAAACAACGCCGTTCGATGTGGCGAAAGAGATTTCTAAGAACCTCGCCAACAACGCACTCATCGCGAGGGTCAATGGTGTGCTATGGGACATGGCCAGGCCTCTCGAGCAGGATTGCGAACTCAGGATCTACAAGTTCGAAGACGACGAAGGCCGCGATACGTTCTGGCATTCTAGCGCTCACATTCTTGGCCAGGTACTAACCGTTTTCTTCAATTCGGAACGTTTTTCGATTTTATTTCTTTATTATTCTGTTTGATTTTGGAGTTGATGGTGAAAATGACGGTGGTTTTCTCTTTGCAGTCGCTTGAGATGGAGTACGGATGCAAGCTCTGCATTGGGCCTTGTACTACAAGAGGAGAGGTGAATTGTTTCTTTCTACTTTGGATTTAACTTGGTTTAGGATTCAAAATATGTAGTTTTCTCGAGAGAAATTTCATTATTGCCAATCATGCTGTTTGTGTTGTTACACTGAGTAATGATATAGCATCGTCAAAAAACTCGGAAACATGTTCCTGCATACTAAATAGAGTAAAAAAGGTAGATACTTCCAATGCCTTGAAATCTTAAACAGCAATCATCTTCAACTCGCTCTATTTAGTAAGTAGATGCATACTTAGGAGGATAGATCATTTCTCTGGTTTTATTATTTTGTTGCAATATAAATAGTATGGATGAGAATGTGGATGTTGTTGCAGGGTTTCTATTATGATGCGTTTTATGGTGACTTGGGATTGAATGATGATCATTTCAAGCAAATTGAGGCTGGGGCGTTGAAGGCAGCTGGGGTATTTCTCATCCTTCTTTTCTGTGTGTTTATGTGTGCATATTTATAGAGTTGTTTCTTGTTACTGTGTGTGTTTGTAATCAATAGCCAATAGTTGTTAGATTGTTAGATTGTTATCTATTAGCTTGACAATTTTTGTAATAATGTATTGAAGGTATTTCAAAATTTCTGTGGCTTTGAGAATATTTGTACTCTGCCCAGTATGCTAAATTGCTAATGCAAAGTTTTCGGATTTTTTTGAGTGTTATTGCTCAGTATGATAAGTTTGTAGTTCCCTTAATATATATGATGGTTGATGAGCATTATGCTTACAGGAGAAACAACCTTTTGAGCGCATTGAAGTAACACGTGATCAAGCACTTGAGATGTTTTCAGATAATAAGTTCAAGGCAAGCATAGCAGTGTGTAGTAGCTCTGTTATCTTTTGCACCACATTATCATATTGATCTGAACAACACATTGCCTATTTGTTTCTTCTGTAGCCTATGATATCACAATCTGTTGCTTATGCTATGTTCTTGCTATTGTCATCAGGTTGAAATTATCAATGATTTGCCTGCTGATAAAACTATCACAGTATACAGATGTGGTCCACTAGTAGATCTGTGTCGTGGACCACATATACCCAATACTTCCTTTGTTAAGGCAATTGCCTGTTTGAAGGTATTTATTTAAATTTTGTTTATGGATATGTGTTTGACAAAGTTTGATTTATTTGGAGACATGTGTTAATCACAAGTAGTTTTGTTATTGGTGGTTTTGCAATTCTAGGCTTCTTCAGCATATTGGAGGGGGAACAAAGATCGGGATACTTTACAAAGAGTTTATGGCATATCTTATCCTGATCAGAAGAGTTTAAAGGTGATCTTCATTTCTTTGCTAATTTCTTTGGAATAGAATATCCAGCTGTAAACTGAGCTGTGACAGATTGAATGATCAGTTTCCATACCTTGTGAAATATTACTGAATAACCAACTAATAGCTGCTAATGGCCTGCTATTCTAGATGCTCATTTGATGTTTGAAATTATGTGTACTGCTACAGAAGTAAAATATTGCCTGCCAGTAATCCGACGAATAAAAAAGAATATAGATTATCTATTACCAATCTTGATGTTATGATTTTATATCTTGAAATTATTTATATCTTGAAATTATAATTCTGTTCCAGGAATATTTGCTTAGGCTGGAGGAGGCTAAAAAGTATGATCACAGGATTTTGGGAGTGAAACAGGAGCTTATTTTTCATCATGAATGGAGGTATAAAAGGGTGTACTTACTGTCTTTTTGCAGCTCTTAGTAAGCCTCGTTTTCTGATGCATCACAATTCATCTTTTTTTATGCCAGCCCAGGAAGCTGGTTTTTCCTTCCACATGGTGCACTAGTATACAACAAATTGATAGATTTCATACGGAGTCAATACAGAGTCAGGCGATATCGAGAGGTTAAACATTGGCGTAAAGTTTCTTGATATGGAGAAAAGTGATTTTTTATTCAAACACTTAATACTTTCAATCATCAGGTCATATCTCCAAATGTATTTAACATGGATCTCTGGGAGCAATCTGGTCATGCTGCAAATTATAAAGAGAACATGTTTACCTTGGAGGTATATTTTTATGTGTGCAAGACTGTGTGTTGGAGGACTCGTCTGTCTGCCTATGATATTTTTTTTGTTTTGATGTATCCGGTTACTCATTTCTCAGCTGCTTATTTTATTTTATTTTACTTTTTAAATTATTGTTGATCTGTAGGTATGAAACTAATAAATGAGTTTACATAGTATCTTTTTAGTATTATTGGTATTCACAGTACCTTCTGTGCTTTGAATCATGCATGTATTTTTGTAAGCAATCAAGCTATCTATCCAAACTATATCATGTTTGATCTGTTCTAGATTGAAAAGCACGAATTTGGGCTGAAACCAATGAATTGCCCAGGGCACTGCTTGGCCTTCAAGCAAAGAGTTCGCTCGTACAGGGGTAAGTACCAATTATTTTGACATTTATGTCCTTAGGTAGCATCTCCTATATATGCTTACTTGGTGTGGCTGGGGTATTCAAGATTTTAACATTGAATTTAGGATAATAAAGAAAGTATGTTTTTGTGATCTGATATATAATAGACAAATTGGTACATGGTTGAGTCTACAATGTTCAAAGTGGACATAATGAAGAACTAAGTTAAAATCTTATATGTGTAATTTCATCTCACAATTATTTAATGGTTCTGCAGAACTTCCTCTTCGCATGGCTGATTTTGGGGTCTTGCATAGAAATGAGGCTAGTGGTGCTTTGAGTGGATTGACGCGTGTTAGGAGATTTCAGCAGGTATGTTCTTCCCCCAGCTGCTAAAACCAGAGACATTAAATGCAAAGTTGATACAAGGGATTTAACTCGCTCTTTTAAAACATTGCTTTATTTATTTTTGTATTTTAAACTTAATTATTTCCAAATAAAGTTTAGTTGCTGTCTTTCTTTTCTTTCTATTCCAAATAATGTCGAGGTAGGCATAGATTCTTGTGATTCACAGAAGATCCTTTCAATTTATAGGCATATGCACTGCAAATTCCAAGTATGGAAATTCCTTACAAGAGATTTGAAGTACATGTTTGAGTTGCAATTTTTATTTTTGTTTTTTATTTTATATTTTAGTTTACATTTAGTGCAGAAGCATAGTAAGGTCCCTTGAGTTGGAGACATTAGGTTTCTGAAACAAACCAGTTATTAGGGGTTTTGAAATTCCCTTCAGACACTTGGACTCATATTAATGTTCATATAGTCATAGTTGTAAAAACATCATGAAAATTTGTTGCAGCAAGGCAGCTGATGGTTTTTCCAATTATGTAATAATTGCAGCTCTAGTAACATTGCAAATTAGTTATCTAGATCAATTACAGTGTTTTTAGTTCTGATTTCTGCTCTGTTTGAGGTCCTATCTTGTTAACAGCATTTCCTTAAAATATTGCACAGGATGATGCACATATTTTTTGCAGGGAGTCTCAGGTGAGTTGATCTTCAAATTTGTGAACAAGAAATTTTTCTCTTTTGAGTTGAGGGTGGAATTATTAATATGATTCAATTTACAGATAAAGGATGAAGTTAGAGAAGCCTTGAAGTTCATCGATTATGTCTATGAAATATTTGGTTTCACATACGATCTCAAGCTTTCAACGGTATGCTCTTTATTGTTCTTAATGTGCTTACATGCCTCTTTTGATGTTTTCAAAAAACCTATTCAGGCTGTTGATAGTATCTTATCTGCATTTGCCTATACACCAGTAGGTTTGGTTTATAGAACTCCATTAATTCTGGCAAGATAAAATTATAATTTTAAATTTTAATGGTGATTCTTCTTCTTTCGTTCTTTCTTGTTGATAAGTTTTATGTAATCAAGATTAAAAATATACAAAATCTCAGATGAACGACCTCCATATTTCCTGATAGTGTTAAAGCTTCATTGGAAACATCATTAGGTTCAAACCCCATGTATTTTTCTACCTTGATGGCATGTTTTCTACCTGCCAAAGATGCTTTATCTATGTTGCACTTTTCCGGTCAATAGTTGGGTTTCTGGATGTGATTCCAAATTTCCAATTGAATGTTATATGGGATTTTATAAAACCAATGAAGTTGGCAATTTGCTAGTAACTTTATGTTGGGCTTCATGATTAAATTCCTTGCAGCACTGGTTCTCATGTGAATTCCTTTTACAAACTTTGTTTTCCTTTCTTAGTTTTCTGGTTCTCATCCAAGCAAAGAAGTTTTGTTAATCTGTACTGTTGTTCTTTCTGCAAATGGTAACATCTATCTTATTATTTCTCTGTTTATCATCCTCTGCGTGTGTTGAATACTTGAGTAGAGGCCTGAGAATTCCTTAGGAGAAAAAGCAACATGGGAGAAAGCTGAAAGTGCCCTTAAGGAAGCTCTGGATGAATTTGGGAAGCCTTGGCAGGTAATTATATCATCATTTTTATGATTTCAAGAAGTCTTTAATTTCTATTATTAAGTTCATAATGTTGCTTTGATCATATGGTATGGCTATAATTCTGATTACAATTGATTCAGAATGGGCAATCAGCAGTTCCTATTGTATAAAAGTTGATGAATATGATTGTGATTACATGTTTACCTGCTACATTTTATTTTTCTTGACTATAGAATCTGTCATTCACTTGTAAACCGTGATCTTTGTGCTTATATCTGAATAATTCCTTGCAGCTGAATGAAGGGGATGGTGCATTCTATGGACCAAAGATTGATATCAATGTATCTGATGCATTGAGTAGGAAATTTCAGTGTGCAACTTTGCAGGTTTATACCGTAACTTGATTTACATTCTCACCTGAGTAAGCTTTGGATAACTTAACTGGTAGTTTGCTGTGTTTGCTTGCAGCTTGATTTCCAACTACCTGATCGTTTTAAGTTGGAATACTCGGCTGAGGATGAAGCCAAGATTGAGAGGCCTGTCATGATACACAGGGCCATTCTAGGATCTGTTGAGCGCATGTTTGCCATACTTTTAGAGCACTACAAGGGTAAATGGCCCTTCTGGCTAAGTCCTCGTCAAGCAATTGTTTGCCCTGTGTCAGAGAAATCACAAGCTTATGCAGAGAAGGTACATTACTTCTAGGTTCTATTTGTTGTAAATTTATCACATAAAATGAGTGGGATGATGTGTACTGGATATATCATGGGATAACACTATTGGGAATTATAATTCTGTGGCATCCTATGTTAGTAATATATAAAGCTATTACAACATTGATGATCTTCATGTTTTCTTAAATACTGCGAGCTTCTCTGCATATGGTTAAAATTGAATCAATTAGTTAGCTTTGCATTATTCTTACTTTTTATTGGGACACTTGTAATTTATGGCTTGTAAAACAAGTTGTTCATTTATTAGATAACATTTTCTCGTGCTGCCATTTGATAGGTGAATGATGAAATCTACAGCAAAGGGTTTCATGTTGATGTTGATTTAACAGATAGGAAGATTCAAAAGAAGGTGACGAAATCATCCTGAATTGATACTTTGGCTATAGTCCAATGTTTCATTCATTTGATATGACAATAATGCTAACATTGTTTTGAATTTGATCTACTGCGCGATGAAATGTTTACAGCTAAGTTTTATTGTGTTCAACATGAATTCCTTTTATAAAAATTATCGTGTACAACATATTGAGAAACCAAGTTTTCAATTCTTAGTACTTAGTATTAATTTTTCCCCATTGACCTGAAAGCTTAGCCAAATACATCTATATGTAAGCTGGGCGTATTTAATGTTATTGGTATCTTTGTGTGGTATGTTTACACTTCTTTAATCTTGCAAATACATCTATATGTTCTGAATTTTTAATGGGAGGCCAATCGTATTAAATGAAAAGTAAACTTTTACTTCTATTTAATTTGTTCTAACTTTGTTATGACTAATCTCTTAGCCAAATAAATGTCTTAATTGAAAGTTATGCCAAGCTGCAGGTGCGAGAGGCTCAGCTAGCACAGTACAACTACATCTTGGTTGTTGGAGAGCAGGAAGCTGAAACTGGACAGGTGCTTCTTATTTACGCTTTGTGATAAATAAATTGCTAGTCTAATTCAAGTTTTACTCTTAGCCAATCTTCTAGCTACGTTCCCAGAACCCGACTAAGGTGTCTTCATATGCATTTCATTGTGTTTTTACCCAATGCTGTTGTTGAGCCTAATTTTAGCTGAAGTCTTTACAAATTGGCTAATTGTAGCGAGACAACGATTAAAATCTAGATCCTCCTATTAATCCTTCTAATTGCGAGAAATTATTGCATGCTCCCTGAGAACATATATTTTGTGCTTCAGGAACATGCACCACTAATTTTAGATTTATATATACAACTTTTAAAATATTATAAATTGAAATTAGTGATTATGCATGTTCTTGGAGGTGAATTAAATGTGTCCCGGTAGTATGCTATCCAAAGAAAATGTACAATCTTGTATAAAAGGGATAAAAGGTCCCTAACCATTCATTGCATGGACACATATTTTTTAACCAAAATTAAATACTTATATATAGTTTTTTTGTTGTTGGAACACAGGGTACTTGACTTATGTCACTCTTTTTTCAGTGGTAAAAGCCCTATAAGTACTTAATTTTGCTTAGAAATTTATGTCTTCACAAAAACATGGTCAGGATTTAATCTCTTTAGAATATACAGACATAGTTTCCTTGATTAGCATTAGGGAGGAAAGTAAGGAAGAGATGCTTTAGGACTTGCGAGATAACGGTCGAGCCTGAATGGTTAGACGTTTAGTTTGGCCAATTGTTAGATACTTAAGTCATGCAAAAATACATGACAACACTAAGATGCTTGTGCTAGATTTCAATTTTGTTGGATTACTCTTTCAGTTAAGGGTTTTCTATCAAAAAGCAATTTTCCTTAAGGTATGTTTGCAGGGCGGTAAAAATGGGGTGAAAAATTTCGTGTATGAACTCTCTTAAATTCGATCCCTGAACTTCCTTACCAAATTTTTTTCTTCCAACCAAACCTTACCTTATTTCTTTCATTTTTTCCGGTTTATATAAAATAGGCTCCGGATTGTGTGTTGCTATCTTTCCTTCAATCTATTAACTTCCTTGTGGAAAACCTAAAACCTTACTTTTCCAGGTGAGCGTGCGGGTAAGAGATAAGGCGGACCTTACCACTATGAGTATTGAGGGCCTGCTCGAACGGTTCAGTGAAGATGCAAAAAATTTCCGTTGAAACTTTTGTGAAAGCTGTTGTTGCAAAAAATATTATTTTTGTCATTTATATTCTCAACCTAACAATGTAGTATGATTTTAGCTATGGATGCCCACTGTTTTTCCTAATTGTTATTGCTAACATAATGTGAATTTTGTTTATACTTGTAACGCGCTGATAGATCCGTGTATTGACTGCTAGAGTCTAGACTACATGCCAGACCTGATTTGGTATTTGGTTTTGGGGGAACAATCATTTTTATTATTTAATTTTATTTTTTTCTCGTTTGAATTTTTTTCATGGTAAACTGATTTTTAAGTCAATACAATAGTATAATCTGACCACGCATACCATATTGGGAATGGATTTTCTTAATTGTTAAAAAAAAATTTGAAAGAGTAAAGTATGATTTTTAATCATTAATTGTTTTTTCGTTTATGTTTTTTTTTGTTCTACTTATAAAATTAATGATGAGAGATCATATGTTATTCTTTTAATTGTTAAAAAAAATTAAGATCCATTCTCATACGTTATCCACTTCATGCTTGATGGATCAGCATTCAAATCTATATAGGTTACTTATACTTAGGTATATATTTTCTGTGGTTTGCAAAGTTTTGAAACTATCTAATATTTAATTCAAATTTATTATATTAACTTTTTTTTATAGTTAATAGTTG
>NC_029789.2:25688726-25693984 GCF_000816755.2 Arachis ipaensis
TAAGTCTTTTTTTTTTTTTAAAATTTTATTCCAACTATGGATTATCCCAATTCCCAACTTTAAACAATGTGAACCACCACTTTTGTCCATCCTCTTCTAATCAAAAACCAACCGCTATCATTCTCATCCATTGCCACCATCCTTTTTATCTCCACACTATAACCACCCTAAACCCTTGACGCTAACCACTGGCCACAACCCTTCCCCCGGAACACTACCACCTGTTGCACCCATCGCACTGTACCACCTCACCTACCACAGCTAATGCTCCTAGATTTGGTAGCGGTTCCATTGTAGTTGCCAAGTCCATAGATGGAGAGAAAGAGAATAGGTGGAAGGAAGAAAATCAAGGAGAGAGGAAAGTGACAACAATGGTGAGACAGGTGGAAAAACGAAAGTGAGGGAAATTAACTACTACTCATATTTCAAAGATATGCATCCCAAATTCCCAATGAGGATAATGTTAGTTTAGGTCCTCAACCTCATACGAGAAAGTCAATCTCATTAATGTGCATTTAACATGGTAAGATACGCAATCCTATAGATAAATGGCCTTTTATTATTGTTTACCCGGAATGATAGATTTCAAGAACTTTTTTCCCTTATTTTAAATATTTTTCTGCATTACATGTATTTAATTCTCTAATATCTAGCAGGAGTAATATTTAATGGATCGAGTACCCACTATAGAGGTCATGATTAGTGAGAGTAAACATGGAGATAATTAAAGTTTGAATCCTGTTAGGGAGCCAATAGAGTATTTGTACAATGTGTACAATGGGTTATTTATTTGGTCCAATATGAATTAAAAAATGAACATCTAGGATAAAATACTACTAATTTCTCAAACACAATACACCCAAAAAATACTATCCAAAATAACCATTCAAAATACTATCCAGAATAACCATTCAGGTACCAGGGATAATAAACATCTAATAATTTTGATCAGGATAAGGATATTTGAATATTATTTTTCCTAAATTTCTATTTCCCAAAATGATCATTTCCTAGTTGAAAAATGTCAAAAATGACGTGTTAAGATTATATTAATAACATCAATGTGAGTTGGTCTGAGTTGAAAACTTATGAATATAGTTATTCCTGTTGAGAGATTCTCTGTTAGGACTCATGTACTATAATATCCCAAATTCTGTTAGGTGTAGATGACAACAAGCTACCAGTAAAATCTAACATTATTTAGAAACTTAAAACTTTTGTTAATCTTCGGTGTAGGTACTGAAATCAAAATTTAGAGCATGCATGCGATGTTCCAAAGATGTTTCAACGATAATGATATTAAATCCTTATTTAGCATTTTCATGTCACACATAATGAGTTACTTTAAAACTGATGGAATAAATATTTTTCAAGCTTCAAACTTTAACCTACTATATGAAAAGTGGTTTTTGGATTTTGCACATTATTTTTCACATGGATTAAATGGATATCACTAAACTAAGAATGAAAAAAAACGTTACTTCAACTTACACGTTTTAAAGTTCATAAATTTTGTTATATTCAACCGCTTTTGGTATTCTCATGTTTGAAAGATGATATAAGAAACTTAGTAGTGCAACTTCATACGCATTATGTTTGGCTTGACATTATTTAGCACAAAATCTCATATCAAATATTTAAAACAATAATATTTGAGAGACAAAAAAGAATTAATCAAAATAGTTCAAATTTATTATATTTAGTATTTATTAATTCTCATTACAATTAATTGTTAAATAAGATAAATTTGGACTGTTTTTGTGTCTCTTGAGTATTACCGTTTTTAAAATAAGTTTAATTTTCTGCCTTTATCATGCAAAGTTTGAAGAAAAATTAGGGATGTGCACGGATAGCGGGTACCCGATTACCTGTCCGAACCCGAATCGAACCAATTAAATTGGTTCTAGAACTAACGGGTAATCAGGTTTAATCCGAACCAAATCGATGGTCTTTGTTAGTAATTGGTTCGGGTATCGGTTCTGGGGTTGTGGAATCCGAACCAACCCGCGAATCCGATCATATATTAATTAAATAAAAAAATAAAAAATATATATATGACTTTTTCATTAGACAAAAATTATTCATTATTAATATGTTTGAATTTTAATGAGTTTAGTTTTTAATGTATTTGGTGTTTAACATGTTTGGATTATTTCTATTGATATTACATGTTTATTGTACTTGTTGAATTTTTAAGATAAAAATTTGTTTTTTTTTAATGAATTTCAAAGTCATCGGATACCCAATTACCCAAACCGAACCAATTCATTCTTAATCAGTTTGGTTTGGTTCAGATACATGTATAAAAAAATACAAATTCAAACCAAACCAAACCAATTATATTTTGATATGTTCGGTTTTAATTTTACCATAAACTCAAACCAAACCGATCTGTGCTTACCCCTAAAAAAAATAATGAATGAAAGCTAAAAATCCGGCCCGGTAATTATCGAATTTAAAATTAATTGAAGTGACTAATTATATAGGTATGTATACATGTAATGTTTTAGTAATACGAAAATTTCAAAAAAGAGGGGAAAAAAAATACAGGCATGCTGCTATTTTCAATGAGAGTTCTTATATTATATTATAATATAATGACTATGTGTGAATACATCTTTCATAAAAAGTGTTAGAATTTGGTTGAATTAGTCTCACATTGCTTAGGATAGCAAATGGAGTGGGTGGCCTAAGCTATAAATATGAGGCTAAGTTCTCCATGTTTTTTGCACCAGTCGGAAACACTTAAAGCTTGTATCTGACTTTTCTTTTCCTCTATACTCTTTGATTAGAAAGTGTTGTGAGGTGTAGTTAAATATTTGCTTTGAGAGTGTGGGTGTACTGGGGTGCCGGTGTTAGAGAGAAAGAAGTCTATGTGTTATAACAATTTTCACATAGTGATATTCCCTGGTTGCCATTAGACAACGGCCGTAGTTTTTTTCTCCAGTAATTGGAGTTTCCACGTTAAATTCTTGTGTTGTGATTGTGTCTATTTTATTTCTCTGTGAAAGGTATTTTCTCAAGGGGGAATGGTGTATTATTCCCAACATGTGGTATCAGAGCTTCGGTTTGGTGGGATTTATTCTTAGTATGCTCTGTGGTTGCAACTTAGTCTGACCTTCCACATCAGAAAAGAATTTTGTCCTGTAACTTGAGGTTGATTTTTGGTTGCTGTTGTTGTTGCTGGAAGGCAGTGTGACACTGTGAGAGTGCAGTTCGAAAAGGTTCTGGCTAAGGAAAGACTTGGTATTTAAGTGTGTCCATTGTGACCTACCTCTCTTTTCTAGGGACCCTTCCTAGTGCACGGTCTACGGTTGAGTTATACTATTCCAGTATACGGTTGCAACAATGTCAGGATATTCAAGTGCTGTGAAGCTTGAAATAGAGAAATTTGATGGAAGAATCAATTTTGGCTTGTGGCAAATACAAGTCAAGGATGTGTTGATACAATCAGGTTTGCACAAGGCGTTGAAGGAGAAGATCTTTGGTATGAAGGATGAAGAATGGGAGGAACTAGATTTGAGAGCTGCAAGTGCTATTCGCCTGTGTTTGGCTAAGAATGTTCTTGCAAATGTGCAAGGAATGAAAACAGCCAAGAAACTTTGGAATAAACTCGAAGGGTTGTATCAGGCAAATGGCATCTCAAATCGGTTGTTATTGAAGGAGCAGTTCCATAATCTACGCATGGATCACAGTGTGAGAATCTCCAACCATCTTAGTGCTATCAATGGTATTGTCTCTGAATTAGAGGCAATTGGAGTGAAAATTGATGATGAAGATAAGGCACTGAGGCTCATATTGTCTCTTCCTTCTTCCTATGAGTATATCAAACCTGTTTTAATGTATGGGAATGAAACTCTGAATTTTGAAGAAGTTGCCAGTAAGCTCATTGCTGAAGAAAGAAGAATGAAAAATGAGGGTAGCACTTCATCAGATTTGGCGCTTGTAGCTAGAAGTGACAATTATGGAAAAGGATCGGAAATCGTGGAAGGAGTGTAACATGCTGGAAATGTGAAAAGTATGGGCATGTAAAGAGAAATTGTCCAGGTAATGCGGTTTCAGAAAAAGGCTCTCAATCTGATACTTGCAATATTACTCTCTCTATGAGAGAAGATTATGTTCTCTAGAAGACAAGAAGTATCCTCATGGTATTGCCGCACTGCTATGGATAAGGATAAGTTGTGGCAATCGGGTCCACAATTGCACACGGGTATTGGTTGGCGTTGAGATGCAAGGTGTGTGGCGGAGTTATGTCGATGGTTGAAGAACTTCCAGGAAAAGCCAATTTGGAAGTTGCACCATAAATTTTCAGCAAGGTTTTGATCTGTACCAAGGCGAAATGCTTGGAGTGGTCTAATTCCAAGTGAGTATACTTTCATGGTGGAGTATGATAGTTCTCTGAACTATGATTGTCGGTATAGACAATGGCAGCAAAGAATTGTCGGTGTTGACTATGGTAGCTGAAGATGTGTGACTATTTCAATTAAGGTGGAGATTGTTAGGATTTAGTTGAATTAGTCCCACATTGCTTAGGATAGCAAATGGAGTGGGTGGCCTAGGCTATAAATATGAGGCTAAGTTCTCCATATTTTTTGCACCAGTCAGAAACACTTAAAGCTTGTATCTGACTTTTCTTTTCCTCTATACTCTTTGATTAGAAAGTGTTGTGAGGTGTAGTTAAATATTTGCTTTGAGAGTGTGGGTGTACTGGGGTGCCGGTGTTAGAGAGAAAGAAGTCTATGTGTTGTAACAATTTTCACATAGTGATATTCCCTGGTTGTCATTAGACAAAGGCCGTGGTTTTTTTCTTCCGTAATTGGAGTTTTCACGTTAAATTCTTGTGTTGTGATTGTGTCTATTTTATTTTTCTGTGAAAGATATTTTCTCAAGGAAAAATGGTATATTATTCCCAACAAATTAAAATAAAACTATATATAGACAAACACACATTTGCCCTCATTAAAATTAAAATTAATAATTTAGAAAAAGGCCACATAAATATTTAGAGTACAATGATGAATCCAACATTGACAGTTTTGGGTAAAATCTGTACGAATTACAGCAACACAAGTGAACCCAATTTTACTCTCTTAATTTGGACAAAACGTTGAATGCATGCAGCTCCTGTCGTGCCTGCACACTGCTGCTATTGTAATCCATTTGTAAATATATTATTGCTCCTTCAAGTAATTTTTGTTTCTCATTTTCATTGTTATTTTTTTAAATATATTTTTAAATTAATATATAATTTATTTGGA
>NC_029789.2:25693990-25697111 GCF_000816755.2 Arachis ipaensis
TTGAAAAATAATAAAAAATTAGGTTAAATAATTTAAATTTATTTTATTTAATATTTATTAATTATTGTTAAAAAAATTATATAATTTTAAATGTAATAAATATATAATTATAGATATTATATATATAAAATTATAAATATTATATTTTTTTTAAATTAGGAGTGAGATTTAAACTCGACACCTTTAAGAAAAGATGAAAAAATTGTCACTATGAATATTATGTTATATGATACTTTTTGTCTTTTTAATATTACCTGCAGTGCATATGTGAGTACATATATGTATAGTACTGATACATGATACAGCTATGCAATAGTTTTACAAGAGAATCTTTCTTCCTCCTTCATCCTCTAATCAACATATGCTAAATCCTGAGCCATATACATTGATATATAACTACAATAACTAATATAGGAGTTAGAGCATGCATGTTATCTTCCTGTTTTGATGGACTTAAATTAATCAATTAAGCACGTTGACATATATATCGTATATATAATTAATTAGTTAACCTAGCTGTGACGCTTAATTACATCCTTTTAGGCGTTGATCTTTTAAGGTACATTAATTAATTGGTTGCAAGATTCGGTGTGTGACTAAATGCTATTATCCCTCACACACACGCACAGATATACTGACATCATAATGAGAGCAGGTTCAGAATGAAGTGCACACGCATGCATGAAAAATGAAATGAAATGAAATGAGAGTTTCTTCTTAGTACTTCAATCATATACATATTAATGTAGAAGCATCTAGAACACTCAGTAATCTAATAATCATTATTTATTATTATTATTATTATTATTATTACCATCATCATCAACAATAACAAAACCTAGTAACATTTGAGCTAATTAAAAACTCATCATCATATATCATACTCTCACTACATTATATTATAGGTTAGGACTAGTATTTTTCATATTCCACTAGCTAATAACACTCATCACCATATATATTATATCAGAATGCATTATTATTATTATTGGCTCCACTACTAGTTATATTATTATTATTATTATTGTTATTATTATTGTTATTATTATGATGATGGAAATGGTGTTGTTGTTGATGATGATGATGATAGGCTTGATGCATGGAACTGCTACTCTCACCAACATCAAGCTCAGGCCTATAAACCTCATCATTATCAAGCTCCTCTTTTGCTACAACTTTCTGAATCCCCATCAACTCCAACGCCCTTTGTTCTTGTTGTGATTGTGGGGGAACCACTGAAGGAAGCTTAGAGAGAAGTGCCTCAAGGCTACTCATTGATGGGGTAATCTTCAATGCCATGGTGCTGTTGCCATTGTTGAAATGATGATCATAGAAGAGTTCAGCTGTTGTTGCTGGTGTTGGTGGAGGGATAACTGTTCCTTGGAAATGATGATGCCAATGATGATGATGATGATTAACATGTTCTGGGATGTTACCATATCCTACTACTCCTTCAACTTTGTAAGGGTATGCAGAAGATGAAGGGTGTGGTAGAAGAACTCCTGGTATGCTTTCTATGTAGCTGAATTTCTTCCTCAGTAGAACCACATAGCTCAAGTCCTCAATCACCTTAATTCATTAATCACTAATTAACTACAATTACACACTCTAATTATTTCAAATCATATTTATAGAGTAGAGACAGAACCTTGTGAACTGCTCCCAATTGAACAACACCTTCTCTCACAGCAATCAGAGCTATGGTCTGCATCAACAAACAATGAAGATCCTATGATGTAGACACATGAATATCAATGTTTATTGTTTTCTTATCATAATCATCATATATAATACTAAGCTACCTTTATTCCAGATTGGAACTGTGCTTCCCAAGTCCTAGGATGCTGTAATTAACAATATAATTAAGCATGAAATAATGAAATTGTAATTAAGGGCAAGATTATTGATGAATTAATTAATGAGTAGTAGTATTAACTGAATCAGCTGAATTATGCCACGCTGACAAGAAGTTGATTTCTTGTTCATTAGGCTCTTTGTATATCCATTTGTGACTGTGATCTGCAGCAACTTTCCCTATCAACCTGCACTTATTCAATTCCACCCATCACAATAATAATTAATAATTGTACTACTGATAATCACATAACATAACACATACATACCCTTCACCATAGTTATAGATCTCATGTGACATCTTGAAGAACAGCTCTGGTTGCAGGCCTTGGTAGGGTTGGAACTCACAGTTACCATAAACAGAAGAAGAAGAAGAAGAACCATTATTATTATTATTATTATTATTAGGACAATCACCAGAGTTTATTTCAGGTGCTGCTGCTGACGCTGCAAAGTTGCAGAATCCATCTTCCCACACCAATATCCTAATAATATATCATAATAATAATAATAATTATTATTATGATTATTTTTAATAATCATGAATTATATTCAACGAAATACATATATGTAAACCTTAATTTACCAGTTCCTTCTGTTTCCTCTTGATCTATCATAAGCCCCTTGACCCTCCCACCTATACAACAAATTAAATTAATTAAGTAAAATAATAATGAATTAAAAGCAGAATGAAAAGTAAAATCTGTGATCCTCTTACTTTGGTGGAGGGTAGTTTCTGGGGAGGATCCTCCAGAAAACAGCATAGACCCACTGAGAATTGTCATGGATGCACAAGCTTCTAAGAGTGTGTTGAAGAAGATGTGTAACCGCCAATGGAGTTAGATGTTCTTCCATCATATATATGATATATCAAATTAAATCAAATCAAATCTCTTAATCAATAGTAGTAGTAGTAGTAATGGGGGGAACTACTACATACATACATCTTCTTTATATAATAAGCTTAGCCCACCAACATGGAAAAGTGAAAAAATCTCACATTTATTTATTCATATCTATATATATATAATTAAGTGAAGTGAGGGAGGTGAATTGAATGAACCATATAGTTCTCAATTTATTTACCCTAAATTTGTATTGTTGGGGGGCCCCCCTATACCAACTCCTTTTCCCTACTCATTTTTATTATTTTTCAATATTTGAAAACAACCAAACCTTACCCAAATTCATGAATCATCTATCACCACCAAATGCCAAAACTAGAAAAAGCTTTTCTCAATTTTTAATAATATATATAATTAACAGA
>NC_029789.2:25697233-25699244 GCF_000816755.2 Arachis ipaensis
TTATAGAGTTACGTAGCTCCATGTCTTTGCTGATATATGATTTATATCTTCCTAGATTTTTCCTGAACCCCAATGCTCCTACAGCACCACCATCTTATTATTATAACATCTCTCGTCAAAATTATTTAATTATTTGATTTCTTTTCCCATTATTGCTTACCGTTCTGTGTTTTTTTTTTTCTGACAAGCTTCTTAGGTATTAAGCTATATCCAGTACCATGAGATGATGATGAGAACTTCTTAAACCACAACCATTTATTCAGCCTCAACCAGAACACACACTATAACACAACATCTCATAAATTTTGTCACCTTATAATTAACTTAGCTTTCACTAGCTAGTACACATAAATAATATACAAGAGTTCTTTTTTTTTTTTTAATTTTATTTTAATGCTATTTTAATTTTGTTTGGTTATTATTATATGCTAGATGAGAAACAAGATATAATGGAGTGGTACCAGCATATCCTTAAGGTGAAAGCGAAATATCATCATATGACTGTTTGAATATACTGTTCCAACACAGTAGCCAGTGGCGACTAGCATCTTTATATATTAATTAATTTGAGTTGTGATATCTAGTAGTTTAATTAATATGGTAGCTAAACTAATTAACAAATACTTAAATAGTGAAAATAAATTTTGTTGTACAATTTTATTTTTGTGTTAAAATTAGTGGCATTGGTGATGCCACAAGGTGTGTAAAATTTTGTCACATACAGCACTGAAAGTTGATGGGAATTTTTGTTGATATTAGGTAGGGAAATTGAATTTGTGACTATACTTGTTATAAGAAGTGTCATATATATAGATATAGTTTATTTTTTGCACATGCTGCAAGGTGTCAGAATATACATTAGTATTCTTAATTATAATCTTTATATATTATTATCCAAACTTATTCACTTAAATTAAAATGTTGGATGATTTTAAAGAGACCTTGCAGGAAGGTATAAAGCTATACAGTTCCTCCCTCCTTAAGCCTTGTTGCTGCATTGCTAAAGAAGACACTACTGATCATTCTCTTTCTTTTTCTTTTTCTTTTTCTTTTCTTTAATTTGTCCCCTTTGTTTTTCTTTTCTGCTATATAATATTATTAGATATAAATTAAAAATAAATTAAATAATACATATATTTTTATAATAACTGATTTTTAATTGATGTTTAGTATATATCAGTATTGCAAATTAGTTTCACTTATATATATTTGAGAACATTAACATGTAGTGTAATAATTAGGCAAATAAGCGACTGAAGAACATTATTATATATTCCAAAACAACTGAAATAATGATGATGAGGATGAATAAGTGCAGAAAAGGAAAAATTCAACGACACAATCTAGAAACTTAAAAAAAAAATTTGAAGATATATATAGACATAGACATAGAGATAGAAAATCTGTATCTCTATCTCTACCTGCATTGCATTGCAGCCACTTGCATATTGATATAATAAATCTCTGCACTCAAAACATGCATCTGCAAGTTTACATAATGACCAAAAGGAGGGAACTCAATTACCTTTCATTTTCATTTCCCCTCTGACACACACCACAAAAAGCTTCACATACCACCATCCTTTGACCACCACCACCATCCACATTTATATATTAATATTCATTAATTAATTAATTAGTTTCACTCACTCACTAATTAACTATATTATTATGACATCATCATTTGCCATAATAGGCAGTCCTGATGTCATCATGGTAGTTTTCTCAACGATTTAAGTTATGAAAAAGAAATATATAAATCATTATTTTAATATTTTTTATGAAAAAGTTTTTTTGAGTTTAATAAGAATTAAATTCTAGATATTTTGGTATTATAATATAATTCTCTGAAAAGTTAAATCTGTTAAGAAAAATGAGATACATTAACACTTTGTTTAGATAGATAATAGAAAAAAAAATGAGAAGAAAGAAAATAAAAAAATAAAAAAATAAAAAATGGATTATTTTATGTGTTGTTTGAATAAAAAAAATTAAAAAAAAATTATTTAAA
>NC_029789.2:25699330-25700846 GCF_000816755.2 Arachis ipaensis
AATGGATTCCATTTCATTTGTTTTTCTATTCTATTTTTCTTCTTTATTCAAACAACCAAAAATTTAAATTTTTATTTATTTTCTTTTTTCATATTTTTTTTCGTATTTTTCTAATCCCAAAGAAAGTGTTAGGTAAAAATAGATAGATGAGGTAATAAGAAGAGAGGAGGAAGCATTTGTATGAGAGTGACACGTAGGCAGTGGTATATGTCGATGATGATTTGATTTCCTAAACGGATTGTTCCTGTACAACACAAGAGTAGTATGTAGTGTATGTATGTATGCATGTGTGTCTCCGAAATTAAATTAAAGAAGTGGGGTTATGTGATTATAGATAGAGTTAAGAAGTGTCCTCTAACATTTACTTATAATAATAATAATGCATGATGAAGATGTACGATATGGCAGGAGGGAGAGTTAGGAAGAGGGTTAATCTTGGGGACAGTGTCTGAAAAAGAGTGATGTAAGCAAAAGGGAAAGTGTTGTATATACAAAAACCATTTTATTTTTAGAAATTTAAAATAGGAAGAATGGGAATGGAGAAATGATGGTATTGAGTGGTCAAGGAACAGGTGTTGAATAAACTGAAAGGATGCCCCATCCCTTTCTTCAATTAAAGGAAGTGGAATCTCTGCTCTCCCATCCTTCCCAATGTCCATCTATGTCCCCATTTCATATTCCTAAATTATTAATAACATTTTTAACAAATAAAAATTATTACTCATATATATATATATGTGTGCATCATCGTTCATTTTATATATAAAATAAAATAAAGAAAGGCCCCATTTTGGCAATATGAAATGGAAGGGGGAGAAAGTGAAAGCAATAGTAATTAATAGTAGTAATTAATGAAGGTATTAGTGTGTAATGTGTCCCCATTAGAAGCATTAAGTTATTAATTAGCAGACAACAAAAGACATGGTATCTAGTAATGCATAGTTATAAGCAGGCAAAGATCTTTCCACCACCTCAAACTAAATGCACCACCAATGTGTTATGGAGAAAGAAAATCACTAGGGATGGGAGAAAAAGATGAGCATGTAATTAGAATATTGTTTTGGAATGTTTGGTACATACTTTTATAATTAATATTAAAGGTTATAGTTATTAGTTAATGGCTAGGGTTAGATTCCATGCCGGACCCCTCCTAGTTTTGTCTTGGAAGAAGCAGACACAAAAACCTCACTCTCTTCAGTTTTCTTGGCTTCCTATATAGGATACCCTAATTGGCTATCCGTGATGATGTTATGTTATGTGTGTTTATTATTTATCTAAATTTCAGCGTTTTCTTGAACTCTTCAATTTTCTTATCCCCTTTAACTAACTCCATCTTTATATTCTTTCAAAATATACTATTAACTTTCTCACATTTCCCAACATTATCATTGGTTTCTTTCTTTCAGTAAAATTAATTTTACTAGTATTTTATATTTGTTTTCCCTTAAAAATATTATATTTACTCATCATTCTTAAATGCTCCTTATAATTCTTTATTAATTAGATAAATTATAAT
>NC_029789.2:25700855-25704923 GCF_000816755.2 Arachis ipaensis
TGCATCCTACATACATCACATCTTGGCTTCAAATAATATGTTATTTTTATTGATGTTTATACTCGCTATACCTATTTATTTTTTCTTCATTCTAAATCTCAAAATTTTAATTACTGTTTTTCTTCAATTTGAAGCCTACATTAAAAAACTCACTAATCATAAACATCAAGAGTTTCAATCGAACAATGATGGTGAGTATATTTCCAATACTTTTACTCAGTTTCTTGCTCAACAAGGTATTGTGTAGAGATTCACTAGTAGTAACTCACACTGAGATTAACAATATGATAAATAAACTTCACAAATATTTTTACTTTAAAAGGATTTGGGGTCTCTATCATATTTTTTAGGAATTGAAGTCTTAAGACACAAGTATATATGGACCACTTCACCTCTCTCAAACTAAATATATTACATATTTACCTTATAAACTTGGCATGAAAGAAGCTAGTGTATGTCATGCTTACACCTATGATATTTTCTTTGTAGTTTTTTTTCATTGGCTTAGAAAGATTTAAAGATCCAAAGCTTTTTAGGTCTATAGTAGGAACTTTGTAGTATGTCATTATAACCAGACTTGATTTGAGTTTTGCAGTTCAAAAGTTAGTCAATTCATACACAATCTTTTATTAGCACATTGAAAAGCTGTAAAAAGAATATTAAGGTATTTGCAAGGTACAAAGGATCATGAATTAGTATTGCATAATAAAAAGTAGTTAGTTAGTTGTGCTTGGTTCAAGTCTGTTTAGTTAGAGTCTTGGCCAAGGTTCTGTTGTGTATATATGCAGCTCAATGTATAGTCTTCTAATTTACATTCAATTCATGTATTCACATTCCATACTATGAATATTCTCTAAAGATCATTCCAGTTTGATTCTCTTGCTTCCTTCTCGCTGTGTTCTATTCTTTTCTTCTTCAAGTAGCTGAGCTAAGATCTTTTTACAAATTACATTACTTATTATATAGTAGTTTAATTTTGTTAAACTCTATTTAACATTGATTACCATGGATAAAAAGAGTATATAGTAATCAAAAATACATTCTCTTCAATCAACGAGTTGGTCCAATAGTTAACTCACTCGTTTGTTTAAATAGATGTAAAAAATTTCTTAACCTATCAAGTTAAAAGATTCTATAAAAAAAGTACAGCCTCTTTATTTCTCAATAGTTGTTGTTGTTGTTATAAATTAATAGCATTTTTCTTTAAATTATATATAAAAAAAAAAAAAAACAAAGTTAAGCTCCACTTTAGTCTATAAAATTCGCGAATTGTACTGATTTAATCCCTAAATTTCAATGGCTATAATTTAGTCATCTAACTTTTAAAAAATACACCACATTAGTCCCTTTTAAATTTTTCATCATCGAAACTCAATGCCATTAGTAACATGACTTAACCAAACCCTTATCATTCTAGATATGTTAATGGCTAACTAACCTGGATAAAAAGTTTAATAGCACTAATTTGATCTTTTTTCCCTTTTATAACTTAAACCAGAAAATTTTCCTTTTATAACATAAACCAAACAACATTGTTTTCAATATGATCTTCTCATCTTTCTAAAATTTTTCTCCATGATGGAATATTATGTCCATCAATACCTCCATTTGTGTCATTTAAAGTTTGTATGCACCATTAGCATAACATTAATTAACCCAGAAACCTTCACACACATAATTTCTAGTATATTCACAATAATTTCAGAATCTTAAACAGACAATGCAAAAAAAAAAGTTCTACCTATCATTAGACCAACCATAAACTTCCTATAAAATATCCCATGCATCAAGTATAAAAAACAGAGCATAAATGGAAAATTTAGGGGGGGAAAAAAATCAAAATCAAAGTGAACAAAGCAAACAAGGATTATCCATTAACATATATACATTACCAAAAAAATTACGAAAAAAATTTTCTTCGTCACTAACCTCTATGAGCAGTTGTGGAATTCTTAAATCCGTTCTCAACCTCCATGCACGCGTATGTATAGTTCGTAATAAGCAAAACATGATCACAAAAACTCAATATTCATTAATCCTTACTTCATTTGATTCATGAAAGAGAATTTTTTTTGTTTGGATGAAGTGATAAAAAACTAAATGGATGTAACGTTTTAGTATGGTAAAATCCTCAAACGATATCGTTTCAGTCTTTTTTTAACACTAGAACACGTACGGCGTTGTTTTGGCTAGGTCTAGTGTGGTAAAAATGAAGTCACGTCACTAATGACATTAAGTTCCGTTGACGAAAAATTTACGAGAAATTATATGGTGCACTTTTTAAAATTTGGATGATTAAATTATATCAATTAAAATCTCAAAAATTAAATCAGTGTAATTTACAAATCTTAAAGATTAAAATAGGACTTAACTCCAAAAATTCAAAAAAGTATAAGATAATTAGTTCAAGCATATGAGTCTTTTATTTAATGTCATAACTACTAAAGAGTTTTATGTTTAACCTTTACTCTGATAATTTTTTTTTATTAAAAAGAAAAACCTTTTATTTAGTTCCTAATTTATGTCATCTTCATCTCCTAAAAGCAACTTCTTCTTTTTCTTTTTTAACCCCACATAAAGAAAAAAGTTCATTGCATTGTTTTCTCCCACACTCTGATTCACCGATACATCCTTATCCTTTCATATTAGCTTATTTTTTCTCATGTCCAATCCTTTTTAACTAGTATAAACTTTTAAAAAATACACAAGTCAATTTATAATTCAAAGAAAAACAAGAAGATATTTATTAGAGAATATTTAAAATTATCATCACATAGAAGATTAATTAAAAAAGAAAAAAAAGGGTAAAGATGCCCATTTAAAAAAGTCATATATAGAAAAAAAAAAAGTAAGAATAAAACTTAGGTTATTATGCATACCAAAATAAACAAATATAAAACGAAACTTAAGTTATCAATTATGGTTAATAATTTTGGTGGTCTATAAAGTTATAAGAGTAGGCAGAGCAGCCAAGATAGTGAAGCCAAACTATTGAATCGTTAATTATTAACAAGAAACAATAAAAGCATTAGGAAGGAATAATAGAGTTAGTGAAGAAAGAGAAAGATAATGAAATTAGTGATGATAATAAGGAAAGTTAACGAAAAAAACAAGTAGTATACGATTGAAAAGAAAATGGAAAATGTTGCAATGCTTTTTCAGAAATGAAGAAAGGCTTTCACTTATTGATTTTTGTGGCTCAAGTGTTTGTCTCCCTCAAACGGTATAAATTGACCCTTTGTTACTATTTATCTGAAAACCGTGAGTTCCTTTCTGAACTGCTCATGCAAAAAACAGAAGAGTAGCTCATCACTCTCTTTACATTAAAAGTAGTGGAAAGCACTTCAAAACTATATAAAGCGGAATATAAAAGATTTGGGCTGCCTCTCGGAAAAGATTGATGGGAGGAGCATAAAACATAAATAAAATATAGGCATAAATATCAACAATAATAATGGTTTCAGCTAGACATGTTAAATCGTTACCAACTTACTTATTACACACCAAAAAAAAAATGTACTATACATTTTGTTTTGAATAATTATTTATATATCTCATTTCAAACTATACGTTCAAATTTTTTCTTTTTTTTGACTAAAAATAGAAGAAAGAAAAAAAAGAGAGAAAAGAAACGAAAGAAAAAATAATTTAATTGGCTGCATATCTAAATAAACTAATAAAAAATAACAAAATTCATTCTAAAACCGAAATTATTTCACATATTGTACTACATCCGAAACTTAAAAATCATCAGTTGGAGAATCGTTTTTTACTTTGGACTGAGAAAGAATTTCATTTGTGGAGTGAGGAATTAGAAGGTAAGATGATCCAATACTAGCTAGAGGCAAAGTCTTGGATTCCATTCCAATTCTCCCCCATCACATCAATGAAGGAATGCAAGTGTAGTTTTCACCAGATCAAATGTCCCTTGATCTACTACTTTCGAGATAACTATTTTGACCGTATAATCAACAACTAAGTTAGAAGTTCTCCTATTCAACTTATTCTCATCTAAATTGCAAATAACACATCCAAAACTCACAATACTACTCAGCGTAAGTACCATTT
>NC_029789.2:25704952-25717423 GCF_000816755.2 Arachis ipaensis
AATACAATCTAGATATATACCTATAAGTTCAAATTATCTAGTAGAAAGTAAAATCTGATCAATACAATTCGTATATATCACTTTAAGAAATTTGCTTAGTATAATCAGATTTGTTGACAAAATAATGAATAAAATTCACCGATAAATTTATTATCATTAAATATTATCTAACGGTAACCTCCTCGCCGATAATTATTTATTGTCAAATTTTTTGTTTCAACGATAATTTGCAACGAAATTAGTAATGAATTTTAATCTAAAAGTGACGAAAATCTTTAGTTATTGTCGGATAATTTCCAACGAAAACTTTGGCATCACACATTATGATTTCGCGTCATATTACTGTTCGATTTACTGATGATGGCATTTTTTATTAAATTGAATAAATGTTATTACTGTCGGATTTCTTCGATAGTAAGTTTTACGATAGCATTAATTTTTTATTTTTTATTTTTTCTAAACCTAATAGACCACAATATTCAACAATTAATAGTCAAATTCCAATTAATAAAAATTAAGTAATAATTTATCTAAAAACAATGATGTATATATAATGTGAAATATCAAGTATATAGAATAAAAATACAAAGGAATAAAATGTTGTCAAACAAATCAAAATAAAGTCCTAAATGATTACGGATCTCGATAATCATCGTCGTTGTCATCCTCTAGTCCTGCTGAGGCGGCGATCTAGGTAGTAATTTCAGTGCCTGTCCTAGCTAGCTCATGTGTAGAGAAAGAGGAGCCCCCTCCAGCAGCGTTGCTGTCACAGGCACACATTTGCTCATAGTATACCATTTTCGCATCCACCAAATATGCTCCAGCTCCAACCTGAGCTCCTCCTGTAGGGACTTTTACAAACCAACAACTAAATGCTGAGTAACAAGTTATTGGAATTTTTTTTCTGAAGAAGGTAGCTTATTCATTGTGGTTCCTTTTTGTACTGTTTAATTTATTTTTATTTTAAACTTGATTATTATTACTTTGTATTTGTTATATTTTTTTTCTCCCATTTGTGTGTTAGAATATTGGGATGTTGGTGATCCTATACATGTTTGTGTATTTTGTAATGCTAAAATGTGGGATAAAGAGAGGTTATCCCACACGGATGGTCATGCAGTTCCACACTTTAGTCTTTGTTGCATGGATGGCAAAGTTGAGCTACCTTTTTTAAAAGTAGCACTAGAGACTCTACAAAACCTGCACTTTTTGGATGATGATAAATCACAATACTTTAGAAAAATATCCGATAGTTTAATTGAATGTTTTCGTTCACTTCAACGGCTGGTAGAATAAACAACAATATTAACAGTGGTTCTGCACCCCAACATTCCTTCTTAGTGGTCAAAATTATCATTCAATCGGTAGTTTACTTTCTGGTATCAACCATCGAGCCCAGATTTGCACAGTTTTATATATAACAAGGTTGATGATCGCATTAACACTGTGAGGTATTGTGTGTTTCTGTCATGTCCATGGTACCTTATAATAATATCTGTAACATATTAACAAATTATCTTTATATATGGTACATTTTTTTTTTTTTACTATATTAACTTTTTTATGCAGATAAGTGGAATCAAGTTTCCCTCTTGAGAAAGAAATTGTAGACAAATTAAAAAATATACTTGACAATCACAATCCCTTGGCTAGAATGTTTCGTTATGCTAGAGATCGATTTATGGATATGATTCCTCCTAATATAAGATTAAAGTTAATCAAAAGAAGAGATACTGATGGTAGAAGGTATAACTTACTGACAACATCTGAAGTTGCTGTCATTATAGTTGGTGATATTGATGAGTCCGTTCTTGATCGGGATATAATCATCAAGTCACGGTCTAATCAGCTAAAAAGGATTGATGTTATTCATCCTCAATATCTTGCACTTCAGTATCCTTTACTATCTTTGTATGTTGAGGATGGATACAGAATTGGTATACAAACTTCTTTACAGTATGATTTTGATAGGACCAAGAAGAGGAAGACCATCAGCATGAGGGAATTCTTTTCGTATTGCTTGCAGATTAGATCCAATAAGTCTCCTATTTTGCTACATTTTGGTAGGTTGTTCCAACAGTTCTTAGTGAATGCTTACACTATGGTTGAGGGTGAATGTTTGAGTTATTATAGATTTAACCAGCCAAAGTTAAGGGTTGAAAAGTACAAGGTACTCCATGAGACCTTTGTTAGTGGAGAAGCTGCTGCTGTTGCTACTGGACAGCTTATTATTTTGCCAAGCACATTTACTGGCGGTCCAACGTACATGTTCCATAATTACAAGGATGCATTTGCTATATGCAAGTATGCTGGATATCCTTGCTTCTTTATTACGATTACTTCCAATCCTGAATAGGACAAGGTTAAAAGGTTATTACGTGGTACAGGGTTGTCACCACAGGATCGTTCTGATATAATAACCAGAATTTTCGAACTAAAGCTTAACAATTTAATAAGTGATTTTAAGGTGGGTAGGCCATTTGGCAGAATTGTTGGATGTAAGTTTTTATACTCCCTTGTAACATATTTTTAATAAATAATAACTATCAAATAAAATAAAATTTTTCTTAACTCTACAGTTGTTTGTACCGTGGAATTTCAAAAGAGAGGACTACCTCATGCTTGCATATTGTTATTCATGGACCCTTTGGACAAACCCAAATCCCTATCTGATTTAGAGAAGTTTATATCTGCTGAAATACCTGACATGTTTCGAAATCCAAAATTATTTTCAGTAGTTGAAAAATTCATGGTGCACGATCCTTGCGGTAGACACAACAAAAATAGTACGTGCATGATAAATGGTCGTCGTTCAAAATTCTTTCCTAAACCCCTTAAATGAAGGATTGTGATAGATGAAGCTGGTTTTCCAAAATACAAGAGGCCTGACAATAGTCACACGATAATGAAGAGGAATGCTGTTATTGATAATTCATTCATTGTTCCGAATAATCCTTATTTGCTACTACAATATAGTTGTCATATTAATGTGGAGCATACCTGCCAAACTTCTGCAATAAAGTATCTTTTTAAATATGTTCATAAGAGGAATGATAGAGTAACTGCTTCTTTTTATCAGGTTTCTGATGAGGGTAATGAACAAGTAGTTGATGATATTCAAAACTACTATGATTGTCGGCATACATTTGCATGTGAGTCAACTTGGAGACTATTTGGATATGACATTCAAGTTAAGGAACCTTCAGTCATCAGGTTACCATTTCACCTACCTAAGGAGCACCCCATTATATTTAGAGATGATGAAACCATCAAGGATGTTATTAATTGATCTTAATGTAAGTTGAGCAAACTTTTAGCATGGTTTCTGACGAATAAGTCATATTCGTTTGCAAGGTCATTGACTTACAGTGAGTTTCCTAACAAATTTGTATGGAAAGATGATGTATCGATGTGGCTTCCACGCTTATAATTATTTTCTATTGGTTGGTTAACTCACGTCCCTCAAGGAAATGGAGAAGATTATTACTTAAGGCTATTACTTAACATACAAAAATGTTGTATGAGTTTTGTTGACCTACAGATGGTTGAAGGTGTTGTGTACGATACTTTTCAGGATGCATATTATGCTTTGGATCTTCTGCAAGATGATAAGGAATTCATTGACGCTATTATGGAAGCAAGCACTTGGGCATCCGGTAACTATGTTCGTAATCTTTTTGTCATTTTACTTATCTTTAACAATCTTTCCCGGCCTGAAGTGGTATGGCAATCATGTTATGAACAATTATTCAAAGATATTCTATACATATAGAGAAGGATTCACTGTTCTGAAGGTAGTTATTTACAATTTTTGTTATTACTTAGTAGACATTTTAGTTGCTTTATATTCTGGCTTTTAGACAAGTGCTTTGTTTTTTACTAATTTCAATTTATGTTTTACCATTTATAGATTTGCAACTGTCTGATGACAAATTTGAGAATTAACTTTGTTTAAGATGGAGCAAAAGTTACAAGACAATGGTAAATCTCTCAGTGAATTTTGCACCCTTCTGTATCCTTCATTGGAAACCATAAATGGTATGGATGATTGTTTGATAATGGATGAGTTAAATTTTGATACTGTCTTATTACGCCATAAACTAAACCATGTTTCTTCATTTATGATTATGGTAATACCGGCAAAAATTTTTTATGGCAAAACTATCTGCCTCTTTGTGTTGTGAAGGCAAAATTGTGTTGAATGTTGTATCGAGTGGTATTGCGTCACTATTACTACCAAATGGTCGTACTGCACACTCTACAGGTCTCACTCAACATTAATCAAAACTCTATATGCAACATAAAACAAGGTTCTTATCTTGCTATGTTGGTTTCTAGAGCCAAGCTGATTATATGGAATGAGACTCCAATGTTGAATAAGTATGACTATGAAGCTCTTGATAAGTCATTGAAGGATATTCTTAGATTTGATTTGTCATACAAGCCTGATATGCCTTTTGGAAAAAAGGTAGTTGTGTTGTGTTAGGGGGTGACATTAGAAAAATTCTTCCAGTTATCCCATGGGTTCACGCCAAGATATAGTTCAATCATCAATTAACTCATCATACCTATGGCAATATTGTAACATTTTGAAGCTCACTAGGAACATGCATCTATCTTCCACTGAGGGTTGTTGTGACATCAATGAAACTAAGTTGTTTGCGGAGTAGCTTATTCAAATTAGCGATGGGTTAGCTAGTGATAATACAGATGGTGAGTTAGAAGTTTTAATCCCTAATGATTTGCTAATTGATGACACAGAGAAGCCTTTTGATGAGTTGGTACAATTTGTATACCCCGACCTCCATACAAATTTAAACAAAAAGGATTACTTTGCGGAGCGCTCAATACTTGCTCCAACATTGGAGGCTACGAATGAAGCCAATAATAGTATAATGTGTTAGATAACTGGTGATTAGAAGGTATATCTTAGTTTTGATTCGTTGTGCGTTGAGGAGGGTAACATGGAGGCTCAGTTAGACACTATGCCACCCGATATATTGAACGCTATTAATTGTTCGGGATTACCACCCCACCAGTTAATTCTAAAGGAAGGTGTCTCCGTTATGTTGTTGAGGAATATTGACCAGTCAGAGGGTTTATGTAACAAAATTAGATTACAGATTTGTCGACTAAGAATACATGTTATTGAGTGTATTACACTTACTGGAGACAAAGATGGTAAAGTGGTCCTTATTCTATGGATTTATATGATTCCCAATAATGACACTCCCTTTTAGATTCCAAAGGAGGCAGTTTCGAGTGATCGTGTCTTTTGTTATAACTATTAATAAATCACAAGGACAGACTTCGAGTTTAATGGGATTGTTTTTGCTAAAGTTGGTTTTTTCACATGGTCAACTTTATGTTGCTCTATCAAGGTCAAATCAAGGAAAGGACTTAGAGTATTAATTCAAAACAACAGAAAAATGCCACACAGTAGTACTGTAAATGTTCTTTTCAGGGAAGTATTTAATAATGTTTCTTAAAGAGCGACTAATCATAGGTTAGTGTATGGTCTATTACCTTTTAAGTTGTTTTGATTTTAACGAAATTGATGGGGTTTGATGTTTTTTCATGAATCTGATGCTATGGAGGTATTCCTTCTTTTTCGTATAGAATAGATGGTATCTATTTTTAGTATTTGTGTTAATGTATAGTTATATTTTTCGTACGGAAATAAGCTGATTTTTTTTTGTCTTTAAATTATGTAATCATTCTTGTGCAATGCACTGATCCATTCATTAGTTCTTTATATTTTGAATCTTGTGATCAACATCTAACAAAGATTATTATTAAAAAAAAATCATAAATTAAGTACTATTTTATATTAAGATAATAAGGTGTCAATATAAATTATATGAAATAAATAAAGTATCAACAATTATAAATCTTAAAGACGAAAGAGACTATGGGGTAATGCAATTATTTACATCATCCTCCCAAGTCTTGCCCATCCTACTGGGAGAAAATTTGGAGGTTAAAGTTTGGAAAATAAAACTTAAAGAAAACTTGGAACAAAGGAGGGAGTAAATAGGAGATATATTATTGGTGAAGACGGAGGAAGGATGCCACATAGTAGTGGGGAAGGATGCATGCAATTGGTTACGCGACAGTGGAGGATGAGGGGCTGAATTGGGAGTAAGAAGACAAGGCAGGCCCCCAATGTAACACTCTTACTATTAGAATGTCACGCTTCTGGGTGCGCCACTCTGATAGTGTGGGTATTACGACGACCCTCATATATTAAATAATAAGGTATGAGCCTTTACGCGTAAATCTATCGATGGTTTTACTAAAAATTTAAAACTTTTCCAACAAAAATAAACAACACATATTCACATACTTAAGATTAATAATACATTATAGTATTACATACAAAACCATTTATAAAACCTACCCCTTTGAATAAAACTTTAACTAATAAGGCAAGGAAAAAATAAATTCTAACAATAACTCAACTCGCAAAAAAATTCTTCTATGCTTCTGTAACTTCACAATAAGCTTTCGTACTTGTAGCTGAAAGGGGTGGAAATAGGGAGTAAGAACTGGGGAGTTTTTAATAGGGTCGGGGGTTAGAAGTTAAGTTCATTTTATTCTTAATTATACTTAGCCAACAACAACAAACTCTGAATTACAAATAACTTTTAACAAACCAAAGATATAGGGAGAAATAAATCAGAAAGCACACATGCACAGTCATAAGAAACTACAGAATATAGAGAAATCACAAGTTAAGAAGCACACACACACAATCACAGAAAAATATACGCAAACACGTATGATGCATGTCTGTCCTATGCAGGCCATGAGCTCATGGTAAACTAACTTTACTTTTGAACACATTAGAAAAAAAGCAAAAATTTTTGGCACCCAACGCCTGCTAATTGGCACCTAGCCCCCAATAAAATTCGATGCCTGACGCCCAACATCAACTGGCACTTGCGCTCAACGTCAAATTCTGTTATGTTTGTTATAAGAGAGGAAAAGTCAATTGGTAGGTAGTTACTTATCAATGTATATATATAAACGTAGTGTCCTTCACAATGACAGACAAATGTTAGCATACTACTGTTAGAGTTTTTTGAGATGAGAAACACAATGACATTCTCTCAATTTCATTCATCTTCTTCCTAATTTTCTTCTATTCATCTCTTCCATCATTCATTCTGTCATAAACATAATATGGTATCTAGAGTCTAGGTTGATCTATGGCTGAAATTATTCTTGTCTCTACCAAAACATCAACCAACAAACCCTTTCACCCTTTACCCATTCTTGACAAACTTGACAAGAAATTCTATCGAAATGGCAACAATTGGCCCTTCATATAATTGATGCAAATTCTCTTGAAGATCATCTGGTATAAGAAAAGGTTCCTCCAAGATTTAGTACAGAAGTAGAAAAGAAAGTAAATACAGGATCTTCAATATATAAAGAATGAAAGATCAAATATCATTACTTAATGACATGGTTACTTTCATCTATGGATGTTTCAGTCAAAGATTAGATGCTGAGATGCAAGTTTGAGTCCCAGGTTTGGCAAAAAATTTAAGAATTTTTGTCACAACCCTCCAAAATTCAAATCAAAAGCTTAAATCCAAACTAAAGACTATCAAGAAAGTAGGATACTAAGCTATTAAATATCTTAAGCAAATTCAATATGTGGTAGATTCTTTGGCTGCATCAGGTCATGTGCTGACGGTAGAAGAACACATTGATGCAATTTCAAAAAGTTTAACAGAAGTGTATGCATTATTTTTGTCATCTGTATTGTCAACATCTGATTATCTTACACTCTTAGAAGTTGAATCTCTTCTTCTTGATCATAAAGGCATGATAGAGATATTTAAAAGAATAGAATATGGTTTAATCTAGTCAAATTTCACACAAGCAAATATTGGAAGAGGCTTTGCTAGAGGTCTTTAAGGTAGAAGAGGTAGAGGAGCTAGAAGAGGATTTGCCCGAGGTGGAAGGTTTGGAAATTCTTTTGGTTCCAGACCTCAATGTCAGGTTTGTGGAAGGTTTGGACACATTGCAATCACATGCTTCCACAAATTTGATTAACAATTTCCAACTCAATCCAACTCTTCTACAAATTCGGCTAGTTTTTCATCTATCCACCACTATCCAACTTTCATAATCCAAGATCATACATGGCCACTACTCCTAGTATCTCTGAAAATTCTTGGTTCCTTGATATAAGAGCATCCCATCATATCATTCTTGACCAATCACATTTCATCACACACATTTATCTATTTTTGTTATTACTCCTCCTCCTTCTATTACTAATCATGTCCCTACTATTATTGTTGACTATCTTTGAATTTCTTTACATACTACTCTACTACAACTCCAGATACCTCATCAACTACACAATCTTCTCCCTCTGCTGTTTCACCTCCATCTTCTATCGGCTCCCAGCACCCTCCATCAACCTCCATTCTTATTTCAGCAATTGAGATTCAGTTACCCCTTTCACAACCCACATTAGCAACTAATAATACTCATCCTATGATTACCAGATCCAAGTCTAGTTCCTCTAAACCCAGAGCATTTTCACTCTTCCATTACCTCTACTCCTGATCCACATTTTCTTCAAACCATTCATTCTTCTATTAAGATAGCCATTCAATTACCTCATTGGAAAGATGCTATGATTGCTGAATAGAGGCATTACACAAAACACAGACATGGAGCTTAGTTCATCCACCACTAAACAACATTATTCTTGGCTCAAAGTGGGTGTATGCTATCAAGAGATCTCCATCTAATAAGGTAAAAAGGTATAAGGCCAGGTTGGTAGTATTAGGTAATCATCAGGTGGAATGGGTAGATTTCACTGAGGTATTTAGATCAGTGATCAATTTTTCTACAATTTATTTTGACCCATTGCAATCTCTTTAAATTGACAAATTCAACGATATGACTTTAACAATGCATTTTTAAATGGAAAATTAAATGAAACTATTTACATGACTCAACCTCCAGAATTTGTTTCTAATGACTCTTCGCAGGTTTGCAAATTGCACAAAGCAATTTATGGCTTCAAACAGGCTCCTCGAGCTTGGTATGTCACTTTAGCATCTACCCTCTCTCAATTTAGATTTAAAAGCACTAGGTCTGATCCCTCCTTGTTTTTTCTAAAAATTACACATTATTCTATCTACATTTTAATGTATGTTGATGACATTCTTGTTGTAGGGAGTGATTCTTTTGCTATACAATCTTTAATGTCTCAATTACATAGCATTTTTACTCTAAAATATCTTGGTACTTTTAATTATTTCTTAGGTATAGAGGCTTTTGAATTCAATTCTAGAGCTTATCATCTTTGCCAAACAAAATACATTAAACATCTTCTTTTTCGAACTGGTATGCAAGAAGCAAAACTAGTTCTCACTGCCATGATCTCCACTAAGAAACTATCTCAATATGGTGCTAAATCTTTTCATGATCATACTCACTATAGATCAATTGTTGGTACTTACAGTATTGTACACTCACCCAACCAGAAAATTTTTTTGTTGTTGACAAAGTTAGTCAATTCATGCATAATCCCTTGGTTTTCCATTCGAAGTCTATGAAATGAATACTTCGATACCTTGTAGGTACTATAAATCAAGAAATTATTTTTCATCCTATACTACTGACTTTAGAATTTTTGCTTTTACAGATTAGGATTGGAGGTCAAATGTAGATTATAAGCGTTCTATATTAGGTTACTATGTGTATTTTGGAAGCAATTTGGTTGGTTGGTCCAGTAGAAAATAGCATTCTGTAAGCCGTTCAAGTGCAGAAGCAAAATTTTGAAGCATAGATGATGCATCTTCTGAAATTATATGGCTTGAAAATTTTCTTTATGAGCTTCAAATTCCTCTTGCTACAACTCCAGTTATTTATTGTGATAATGCTAGTGTAGTCCAAATTTCTGCCAATCTAATCATGCATCATCGCACAAAACACTTTGAACTTAATCTTTATTTTGTGAGGGATGGAGTTATTCAAAAGAAACTTCATGTTATGCATATTTCGGGACAAGATCAGGTGGCAGATATCTATCCCAAACCTCTATCTTCTATGGCATTTGATAGATTCAAACAAAAACTCAACGGAAGGTCACTCCAAGAGCTCCCTTGAGTTTGAGGGGGGCTGAGAAAACAAGGCAGGCATCCAACGCCTACGAACCGGCACCTGGCGCTCAACAAAATCCAGAGCCCAATGCCCAACGTAAACTAGGGCTTAGCGTCCAGAGTCAAATTATGTTATTTCTGTTACAAGAGAGGGAAGTCAGTTAGTAGGTAGTTACTTGTTAATATATATAGTAGTAGTGTCCTTCACAATGACACATATGTGTTAGCATACTACTGTTAGAATTTTTTGAGATGAGAAACACAATGTTATTCTCTCAATTTCATCATCTTCTTCTTAATTCTCTTCTATTCATCGCTTCCATCATTCATTCTGTCATAAACTTAATAGAGAGAGTGTTAGGACATGTTTGAATGGGCAGCGACAGTGCTTCATAATAGCAGCAGAGCTAGAATGAGGGGGGCTAGAATGGAGGGTGGTTAAAGAGAAGAGAATGGTTTCAATTGGGTACGTAATTAGGGAGAGGGGGGAAGACGAACTTGAATTTAGGAGGTCAACGTTATTGAGAGATTTATCATCGAATTTTTTTAATAACAAGGTGACCTCTTTTAAATGAAACATACAGTACGTTTCAAATAAACGCATTACCGTCAATTTTTCTAACAATAAATTTAGCATCATTTAAATGTATCATCTGATACTTTTGCATTGTCTTTATCGTCAAAAAATATAATTTAACAGTAATAAATTGCCAAAAATAAATTTTATTGATTACCATCGGATAATGTCACACTAAATCTGATGATAACTAGCATGTTTCTAGTAGTAAAAGAATATTTGAAAAAGAGAATAAAAAAAATAAGAAGAGAAAAAGATAATACTGGAAAAAGGAGATCAAAACGAAAGTGACAAGAACACTTGAAAAAAAAACAATAATAAAAAAAAGATGGACTTACTCTTTTTTGGAACTTTGTTATTATTTATTTGATCATATAACATTACTCAATTATTATGATATGCTTTAAAAAATAATATATAAATATATTTTTCGAACTCGAAGCGATATTTTCACTGTTCTAGCCAATTCCTCGTAATTTTCTCCACGCGACTGCACTTGCGTGATTATATTTTCTGGGTTTTCAATCGCATTGATGTCATATGGCGAATAAGTTTTCTTAATTTTTTGTCTGAAGTCTCTGATTCATTTGCATAATTCTTTTCTGGTTTTGCTGCCATGATTATGCAGTCTAGGTTCTTTTTGTGTTTGTCAGTATTAGAGTCGCTCTGATACCATGTAGAAAATAAGTTGTTTCAACCTATTTTTTTATTAGTCATGAACACATATATATACATCTTTTGATATAAAACTATATTAAATTTTTTCTATCTTAAAAGGCATAATTTATGATCCTAATAAATTAAAATACATAACTTTCTATCCTAGTAATATACATGAGAATACTCAAAGAATATTGTATCTATACTTTATTATCCATTAATAGCGGCAGAGCTAAAATGAGGGGGCTAGAAGGGAGAGTGGTTAAAGAAAAGAGAAGGGTTTCAATTGGATACGTAATTGGATTAAACATACAATAAATTTCAAATAAACGCATTACCGTCAATTTTTTTTAACAATAAATTTAGTGTGTTTAAATATATTATGATATAATTTTACATCGTCTTTATTGTCAAAAAAAATATAATTCAACAGTAATAAATTGTCAAAAATGAATTTTATTGGTTATCATTGGATAATGTCATGCTAAATCTGATGATAACTAGTTTGTTTCTAATAGTAAAAGAATATTTGAAAAAGAGAATAAAAAAGAAAAAAAATAAAAGAAGAAAAAGATGACACTGGAAGAAGAAGATCAAAACGAAAACGAAAAAAATACTTGAAAAAAAAAACAATAATAAAAAAAGATGGACTTACTCTTTTTTGGAACTTTGTTATTATTTATTTGATCATATAACATTACTCGATTATTATGATATGCTTTAAAAAATAATATATAAATATTTTTTTCGAACTCGAAGCGATATTTTCACTGTTCTAGCCAATTCCTCGTAATTTTCTCCACGCGACTATGGAATACATAACTAGCAACTGTATTTAAAAATTCTATCTACCTAATTTCTATATCAAATTTTCAATTCTATATATATGTATATAACCCATGATATATGAATTTAAGAATGGTCAACCCTAAAAGAAATAAAAGTAGAAACACAAAATACAAAATTAAGTGTGCGTGTGTGTAATTGTTTTTATAGATAAGGGGACGATCCATCTAAAAATATTATCTTACGAAAGATGATATTTATAGCCGCTAAATATGTATAAAGTATATTAAACTAAAAAAAAAAGGAAAAAAA
>NC_029789.2:25717431-25719339 GCF_000816755.2 Arachis ipaensis
CATCTCTATATAGGCCGAAAAAAATTAAATTAGAGTGTTCTTCTGGTCATCAATATAATTCCATGTCCCTATGCTCGTGCGATTTAATTTCATTTTCCAAGGGGATATATTCACCATTGATGTTGTAGCTTAAAAGTTGAACCTATCAATTATTTTGGTGTTAGGTGGAGTATGAATGTTAGAACTAAGAACACAAATAATGCATGCTTGCTTTTATTTTTGTCTTAGTTTTATTTGTTGCAGTTAGTTAGAGGAAGCAAATAATAATGTTGGTGGTGGAAAGCTGTAAACATGAAGTGGAAAGCATCACAATTGTGAAGCTGGATGCCACGAATTTCAATGGATCACAATATGCAAAGTCTTAAGTGTAGGGCACCTTCACTCATAAAAGCCATTGTTATTTTTTGTTTATTGGTTTCATTAATTTCATTGTTTACATTTACATACACTTGAAAACATATATTACTATTATTCAAACAAATGCTTATTGTATGTATTATATAGGCACGTTTTGAAATGAATTGAATGATAGGTTTATATAGATGATGATGCCCCCTTTTTTTTTTACTAGGTTTATTATTCTAAGAATTTAATTTAAACATGATACCAATATATAAAGTATATAAATCTGTAATTATATATTGCCACGTTTAATATAATTATATTTGATTCAATCATTTTTATCATTTTTTATTTTTAAAAAAATTGCATGTAATAACATATAACCATTTTTCTGAATTATTTCCATTTATATTAATTGTAATATGAGAAAGTTAAACGCATATTCTATAAATAGTTATATATATGGCTTTTAAATTTCCATTTATACATTATAACAAATACGTAACACATATAATCATAAAATACAGTTTGAATCATTTAAGATTTTAGGATTGTTTTTTAGATTTGGTTTTGATATTTTTTTTGTGATTTGGGATTTTTTAATTTATATTTTAAATATTGAAAAGAAAATGTATTAAATCTATGTATGTGTTTGTTGCAATTATCTTTTGAATTTATGTAATAAAAAAGGCAAAAAATTTGTTGATTAACTTGATTTTAATAGATATCCAGTTGAATTGTTCGTGGTTAAATCTTTAGATCGATTTAGTTTTCAAGCTTTTGAAATTGGGGTAAGATCTTCAATATACATATAATTTTTTTTTTAATATTTAATCCGAGTCAATTGATCAACTGAATTTTATATGTAGATAATTTTTTAATTTTAATATGCAAATTTTTTAACTGATTACGAGACATGAACACAAAATACATGTAAATGATAAAGTACAATATATTTGATTGTATTGATGAGATAAAAAAAATTATGATAAAACTAAAATACATAATTTCATTATGCATCTCAAAAGAAAAAAACACTGATATTTTTTTTCAGTATCTTTGTGCTAATATCTTGTCTCATTATGTTTTCATTCCAAATACAACCTAAGTATTCGAAGAATTTGGAGAGGATGTGGTCTAATTCAATAGAATAACTAGCATAAAATGTTATTTTGATAATAGAAAATTAAGAGTAATAATAGTGCATGATATAACATTAATTACAACAAAGTAGCTAAAGGAATAAATTGGCAAAATCCAATGAGTGTAATGAGGAGGAGGGAAAATACTACTAATAATAAGATGGTCAAATGCAATGAAAAGGTCTGCGACAATGGTATATTTTTTTTCCAATGATGAAAACATACAAAGAATCACGTGAAGCATCGGATTGCAAGTCACAATCTTGGTGAAGAAAAGCTTATATACCTACCCACTATAGTAAAAAGGGGGTAAGTGTAAGACCCCAATACCTACACATACATTAATCCCTTCATGTTACTATCACTGTTATCAATTTCCCAAACTTTTCAACCTTGTAGAAATACTTATCATCATGGCTCTCTT
>NC_029789.2:25719386-25722539 GCF_000816755.2 Arachis ipaensis
CTTGTAATTAAGATAAGGAGGATAATATAATAGTAATAGTAAAATATGATAGATATGTTTTAAAGTAATATGATGAAATATAAATTGGCATTAGGTGTAATTAAGAAAAGAGTTGATAATATAATGGTAAGCATAGAGAAGGAGTTTGTAAGAGGCATGATTGTCCCATTTGTTGGACAACTAAGACAGAAGGAGTTGGATTATAAGTAGGGCAGGTCCACTTCTAGGCTGTAATTTTAACCTTTAACTAAAACACGTTTAGCTGCTCCATCCTCATGAAACATATGCTGCCACCTAGTCTTCTTTCAAATAATTCACTACTTCTCAACCATAATTGTCTTCTGTCTCTTCCCTCACAAGATTTTTTTCTTCTTATATAATAATAATAGTAATGTGGAAGCATGACTATTTAGGTTTGAGGTTTGAAAAAAACAGCATGCTCAAGATATAGAGGTTAAGTAGCATCTCATGCTAATTAATAAATTCTTCTCTTTTTTAACTTGTCATATGATATTTTTTTTTTTATTGAATTGATTGATTCCTCTTGGTATATATTTTTTAATTTAGCAAGTCAAAAATTAATACATTACGCATATAAATTCTATTTAAATATTTATTATTGGACAAGATTCGAATTTTAACACTTGTTTAAGTAGTTGAGTAAATATATACTCAACCAATCTAAATTGATTGTTAATTTAAGATTTGTGGTTGTCTCTTGAGCTAATAATTTTTTTTTATATAAAGTTCGAATTAAAAAAAAAAAGCCTAGCTAACTTGATGATAATAAATAATAAACAGCATGAAGCTCACTAAGTTAAAGTAGGAGAAAGCTAATTAGTAATTGAGGTGGCAATAATTGGTCATATGAAGCAAAGTTGAGAACTAGTTTATATGTTATTAATGATTTGATAGTGATGAAGTCCAAGTAAAAAGGAATATGATTGAAAGTCTTTAATTTGAAGGGATTGTGGGGTTGGGGGGGATGATGATAGCTTCTTTATCAAACAGGGAACTGAAAATGACTTACAATGATAGAGAGATGGAATAGGCATCTAGGTGATGCCTTTGGTTGAGGACAACATACATGACTGAGATATGTGGGGGCACCTAAGAGATTGGGACATTTGATATATATATATAAATAAAGTGCCACCTTTTATTTATTTATTTATTTGTATAAAAAGGACCTACTACTCTTCTTTCTTCTCTAACTACGAGGGTGCATGGTGCTTCTGTGGATTCAAATTGAGAGTGATAGTTACACATATTTCCATGTAAATATTACAAGCTTGCCTGGTTAGTGATGATGGCTGTAATTTTTATCCACTGTTCAGTGTTCAATCATGTATTGTTATGATTCATTATCTAAAAGAAAATTATCTTTTGTCTAAATAATAGCATATATCTCAACTTTTATACTACTATGGATATATGTAAAGATTAATATTTACGTTAAGAAGAGGTATTGGAATCTCATTTTTAAGTAGCTTAGTCAATTTTAATTAACTTTTTTATTAACAAATATTTTTAGGATTTATAATTTATAATTTAAAATTTAAATTTAAAGTTTAAGATTTAAAATTTTAAATTTAGTATTTAAGATTAAAAAAAAATTTAGGTGTTCTTGCTCGAGAAAAATTAACTTAATTTAATTATTGTAAAACTCGAAACTATCGATTAAAAAATTTTCAGAATTTTGTAAGTAACGTTTCATGAGTAGTATATGATAGCGTTTGTGTTGAGATACTAAAATAGAGATTGAGAGCTTGAAACTTAGTATTATATTATTAGTTTAGAGACTGGTACTAAAATTTTGAGTCTTTGTCTTTAAAATTTTAGTACTTTCAAAAAGTAGAGATACAGAAGACTGAAATTTTTTAGGACAGAGACAGAAACTTTAATAACATTTTATACTTAAAATGCTTCTATTTCAATTAATTAATTCTAACTTTATCTTTTGTGTAAATTAAATTAGAGTTTCATTTTTATTTCAATATCTGTCTCCCACTTTACACCAAACACAATATTAAAACTTATTTCAATTTATGTCTCTCAATCTCAATCTCTCAGTCTTTATCTCTCTCCCAAACGCTACCTATTAGTCTAATATATGTATATGTGCACATGTAAACTTCATTACTCATTACTACAAAATATTAGTTAAATTAAAGACCACCTATTAGAGATTTAAATACACTAACAAAAATATGAAACCTGGCCTCCTAATTAATATAATTTTCTTTGGATGGGTGAAAAAGTACCATATTTGTAAGAAAGGTATATATGTTCTATTTTGTAAATGAACATAATAATAATATTGTTTTCACATAAAAGGGTATAGAAGATGATGTCATTTCATGTCAAACAATAGCACTTATTACATCTTGTTTTTGCTTTTAACCAAATAAATTAAACAACGAAAAAAAAAAAACTTTACAGGATGGATGGCACATGGGGGTATGGCCATAAACAAACATATATAATATAAATATAAAGTAACCGAGGATTTTGAATATAGGGTGGATATTATTTATTAACATGATTTCTTCCTGAAAAAAAAAAAAGAAAAAAAAAAAGAAAAAGAAAAACCTTGTTCCTCCGTGTAGTTAAATATATACAAAAATGCATCAGGTCCATCAATGAATAATAATGTATGATGATGATGATGTTGATGATGATGATGGGGACTTGTGTTGACATTTACGTGATAAAACATGGTACATGTCTCAAAATCCTACGGGGTTTTTATAATTGTGTGTACACCCTTCAGAATAGAGAATTTTGAGATGCATATGTAATTGGGCTACAAAGTAGGTGGGCCAGGGCCCAAAACCAAATGTGGGCCCACAGCTTCCCCTGACAATAATCCCCCAATAATGGGGCCCCCCTTTGGGAAACTATAATGCATTGGTAGGTGAACATCAGTACTCAGTAGTGTTACAAAAATTTGTGCAAACCACCACATTATTTTAAAGAAAAATAATAATAGCATGAAATAAATGAAACCTCGTGCAAGACATCACTACATTATTCCATGGCTATAGAACATGGATCCAATTTTTTATCTTTGATTTTTAATTTGTCTATTAAAAAAATTTTCAAAATTTTTATGTAATGTAACTATTTTCTTTTTAATTTTAAACCGATCGA
>NC_029789.2:25722634-25723415 GCF_000816755.2 Arachis ipaensis
TGATTTTTATAAATAATTTAGATGAATAAAAAAAGACATATAAATAATTTTATCTCTGGAAGCCCCTTATTAAGTTATTTAAAATAGATGTAGATATATGGAGTAATTTTTTTTAACCCAAAATTATTCGGCTTTAAGGTTTTGGATGAGATTGAGTTCTGGTATTGTGCAGTAGTAGGGTTATGGACAGCAGTATTGTTGTATTGATCAGTTGGCAAACAAAAAGAGATATAAAAGAAAAGTAACATCATCCATCTCTATCGATATCTATTCTCTTCAATTATTGGAAACTGGAATAATGCAAGTTGCTTAGTGAGGTCGCTACACCTCTACACGTACAGAGTGTACAACACAAAATTTCAAGCAACAACACATCATACAGCAAATTATTTTAACGATTTGAGGAGATATATAGTACCCTTCTAAACCATCCACCAATATAGAAGGACAGTTAGAATAAAAAGCTAGCAGAATCAAAATTAAGTTCTACTCGATTGAGAGAATGGAACTGACAATACATCACCAAATTATAATATATATTAAGCTTAACAACTTCAATCTCCATCACTATATCATGAATTTGTATTTAATTAAAAACATAATTCTTCTGAAGGATAATAATAATAATAATAATAATAATAATAATAATAATAATAATAATAATAATAATAATAATAATAATAATAATAATAATAATAATAATAATAATAATAATAATAATAATAATAATAATAATAATAATAATAATAATAATAATAATAATAATAATAATGTAGGTACC
>NC_029789.2:25723457-25724525 GCF_000816755.2 Arachis ipaensis
TCGTAGAATTGGTAGAGTTGAAAATGAACGTAATTGATAGTAAATAGGGTGGTATCCAGGGATGGGAACACAACATTAGGCCACCATCAAAGATAAGATGTCCCTTATTGTACTATTCCTTTTCTTTCCTTTTTCTTCTGTCATCTTATTTCATATGCATTTATCATTTTATTATTTGATATGATAAATGCGACTTATTAGAAATCCGGTGGAATTAAAACTAATTTTAAAAGATAATTAAGGATTGTCTTATTTTTATAAAAGCTATTCAATTTTTAGTTTTATACAATGTAAGACTAGATACATTCTTCACGTGTGTTTAAAATTAGATAAGAACTCGGAATGTGAAATTGAATAACTAGGTCTGGTATTATATTAAAAATTAAGTAGACCTAATTTATTCTAAAAATGAATATGTTATATAGTGCAGCAGTGATTGAAGTTGAAGGTGCAAAAAGAAAGAGAGGCCATGAAGGGTCACTGTCCTCTCTCTAAGCCCTCCCAGTTTTTAGTCGTTAATTAAATCATATTATTGAAAATTCTAGATTATTAACGTGACCAATAATAAAGCAGAAGGTGAGATGAGTGAGTACTTGGTAGCAATAGAAAGAGAGAGAGCAAGTGTGAAGAAATTAAGAAGATGTAATATTGTGATGTACTTTGATTGTTTTGTTTTCTGAAAGAAAGAAAGAAAGAAAGTAGTACGAGTGGCAGCAGTAATTCAGAAAGAAAGAAATTTGAGCAGTGTCCCGGGGGTGGGAGGCCCACTCTGGCATGTGAGTTGCACGTGGTGTTATGAACACGTGTCACGTGCCATAATGCAATTGGCAAGGCAGAATACGCACAGCCCTGCAGCCTATCCACCAAACTCGGGTTTGTGTTGAGTGTTTTTGTTCCACCAACAATTCCACTGCTTTACCTAAACCTAATCATCATCACTCTCCTATCACAAATAATTCTTACTCCTAATCATTCTCAATTATTACAACTTACAATTCTCTTCAAAAAAGTTAAGTATAATCCATTTCTCAACGCAATCCTATCAGTTAGTTTTTAAACTTTGACTTA
>NC_029789.2:25724543-25762494 GCF_000816755.2 Arachis ipaensis
ATGACTAATTTGGTATATGTATAACTAATATGGTTGATCTATAAAATGTTCATGCTTCACATAATTATTCTTGGACGTAAAAAAGTATATTACAAGTTTCACATAAGAGAAAATATTTAAAGAATTTAGAAATGTGAAGTACTGTTTACTTGCTTTATGACGACAAACTAATTTTTCAGGCTGAATTAAGTTCATTTCTAATATGAATAATTAAAAGCAGTAGAATGAAATTGATTGTTAGGAGAAATTGTGATAGATAAAGTGAATGATTTGATATAGTGTAATAATAGAAAGAATGATTTAGAGAAAGATGTTGAAGCAAATTAAGATGGCGCGCATATTCCAAAGTAGTGGATCTGATGTTAGATATATGTGAGGTGAGTTTGAATGATGATGATGATGATGTCCATTTTCTTTTGCTTTGTTGGGGCAGACAAAGAACAGTGCAAAGAGCAGATTTTTTGGCAATCTGGTTTGAGATCTTAAATTCAATTCACTCACACACTATCACACTATTACAGTACTACCCTGCTCTGCTCTATATATTTTCCTATTCCATTTCTTTCAACTGTTCATAGACCGGGGGGACCAACTATAAAAGCACCACTTCTCTTCAATTCTCTCGTCTTCTTCTGTATGTACCATTCCTTCCAAGTTTATGTACCATCAAATTATGTATATGGCCCTATCTACGTACGTACATTTATACTACTCTATCTCTCAACTATACCTTTCCATTCCACAGTCTTATAATTATAACAACTACTCACTAGCTTAGCTACCTACCTACCTAGCTACCACTCAATAATCATCAATCATTCATCACAACATCCATATCTATATCTCTACTCCTATCTCATACTTTAAACTATCTTCCACTTTGCTACACTAATTTAACATTATTTCAAATTTGTAATGTAATGATTTCAATTATACTTAAAACTTGCATGATATTTTTAGTATTTTGTATTTTATTTTTATAAGTCATAGATTATATGTCAGACATAAAAAATGTTATTAAAAGATAAAATATATCATATTTAGAGCGAAATCAAACAGATATACATAGACAAAATATTTAGTATAAATTTTGAATGATAAATAAAAAAAAATTTTATGTGAATAATTTTTTTTTTTATTTTTGTCTTATTTTTAAATTAACACTAATCATTCTCTCTCTTACTCTTTTTTTACGCTAAAAGTGTAATTTCCTAACATTCTTCTAAATAAAATACCTGTCCGTTACTTTCTATTTTCATCCCTGAACATTTATTGATGTCAAGGAAGTGAAGGTTTAATTGTAGTATGTAGTAACCTTCTTGCAATAGGAACATCCATATAACATAGGGTTGCACCTTAGTTTAATTGAAAAAAAAAAAAAAAAACTTCGTTGACATGTAGTTAATTAACAAACTCAACACTCTTGGTTCACATCTAACTGGACTTCTCTGAAGATGCTGCTATAGCTATGGCCTATATAGCTATAGGGTTGACCACAAACATTTACAGCTGTTATTATAATAAGTACTCAACCATGAAAGTGATTGTCGTTCTTCAAAAAATAAAATAAAATCCATAAATGTAAGATTATAAAATTGAGGGTTTTTTCTAAACGTAGACATTATAATAACCTCAATTTTTATCTTGACAATGTTTTAGATAAATCGTAGTCAACAACTGTAATCTCATTTGCAATTTTTATATTATAGTTTTCAGTAGTAAACATTCACGACTTTTATTACACACGTTTTATTTACATTTTCTACATCACAGCACAACCGTAATTGAAAATCCTGGATCTTTTTTTAATTTCAACTGATGAATTTTAATCATGTTTTGGCCATACCTTTCATCAGCGGTTTAGAAAAATAGGTAGAAATTTTAATGCATGTATGGACTTTTTGATTACTTACAGCTCTGAAACTATGGTTTAGATGATGATGCATGCGAATGCGTACTATATAGCAATACTATTACGTAAATAGTTCTTTCCAATCGTTCTGAAAGAGGCTAAAAGACTATATATAATATAATAATTATTTAGTTTTTGAATTCGGAGGGGAAAAAGTGTGCACCGATTTAGAGACTCAGAATATAATAATAATACCCTGCATGTGTTAATTTGTTTGTTTATTAGTACATCGTAATTAAAACATCTTAGAGACATAATCGTCTTTTTTTTTTTTGAGAAAAATAATGAAAAAATAAATAAAAATAGCAAAACAGATTCTGCTAATAGTAGTTAGATATTTTTTCTCATTTAGCATTCTGTTATAGTTAATTGCTATGAGAGAGAGTGTGAGAGGTTATCTAAATACATTGCTAGCTCAAGACTTTTTCATTAAAAAAAGGAGAATTACATATTAGATAATAATATACACACTCTCATTTTTAATTCTGAAGAACTCTTGCTGTTGGAATTTTAATGTAGCACCATGAGTTAAGACTGGATCCATGACATATATCATTCCTATTTCGACCAGCAGCACCACCACCAACAAAAAATCTTTTTTTCTCCAATAATTCTTGACAAGCTTGACAAAAATAATTTTCGTACATGGCAAAACTTGACACTGCACACGATTGGGACCAACGGTTTACAAGATCATCAAATTCCAGAAAATTTTTTTCCACAATTCTTAACTGAAGCAGAGAGAGCACCTGGTACAAAATTAGGGAAATTCAAAGAATGAAAGCTAAAATACCAATCGTTGATGACATGGTTGCTCACATTCATGGAACTTTCTTTTCAAAACAAAATGTTAGACTGTGTTTTTGCATACCAGGTACAGGATCGGATTCAATAACACATTGCAAAGCTTCAAAGATTCAGATTAAACAACTTAGGACTTAATTGAAATCAATCAAGAAAGAAGGGCTATCTACAGAAGATTATCTTAAGAAAATTCAAAAGATATACAACAAGAAAAACATTGAATACCGTCGGATTTATCGTTAAAAAAGCGAATAAAATTCAACACTAATTTAATTACTGTTGGAACAATCGGATGGTATAAACATTGCCGATAAATATTTACCTTTGAAATTTTTCGTCCAACAGTAATTACCGTCGAATGTTTTGTGACGGATTATTGGCTCGAAAAACTAATTGGTTACCGGTGGATTCTTCCAATAGTATTATTGGCGCAAAAAAATGTTGTTTCGTGCACTATTACCATCGAATTATTTTTACGGTAATTTCGACGATAATGTCAAATTTTTAATTTTTTTAAATTTAAAATAAATGGTCAATTTTAAGTTTAAAATTAATTTTTTTTCACACAATTAGTGGTCTATTCATAAATAATAAAACTTTTATTTAAAATAAATAATACAACATTCAAATAAATTAAAAGTCAAGTACATTAAATAAATACAATAAAACAGTAAAACAAAAAAAATGATAACTACAGATCCAAGTAGTCGTCGTCGATCTCATGGCCCTGATTCGTCGGCGCAGAAGGCAGTGATGTTCGTATGCCACCAGCAGGACCGCTGTCACTAGTAGTGGTACTACCAGCAGCAAGGTCGATGCTAAGGGTGCGCATCTGGGCCTGGTGCACTTCCATCTGGGCCTCCATACGTTGTATTCGCTCCAGCGACTCCCTCCACTCCAGCCTGGGCTCATCCGTAGATGTCACGCAATTGAAGATCTCCTGATACCTCTCTTCATAATCGTTAAGCTCCTAAGCCTGCTACTGAAGGCTGCGTTGGAGCTCCTGCACCTACAGCCTCAAATTTACGCCTTCCTCGGGCTCGATGGCTCGACTGGTGGCGGAGCCTGACGACAACCTCAACGTAGAGGTGCGGAGGCTGCTGGCGAAAACAACCCCATCCCGTAGACGCGGTTTTTGTACGGCACTAAGGCAGTCTCGCGTCAAACCGCACGGGATCGACGACTAAAGCTGCAAAGCCATCGGCGGCGTCCTCCCCACCTTACTGATACTGCTGAGTCGTGGCCTCTAGTCTTTGTGTGTAAGATTCCTGTGTAATTAATACAAGTTATTGTGATTAATATGACAGATATATAGTTAATTTCTAATAATTTTATAGCAGAAGATAATCAGATGCATGTTTACTCACATAATGGTTCTGAAATCGCTGATCAACAAATGTCTCTTTGTTCTCCTTCAACATGTGGGTGTGCTTGAATGTCTCTACCAACATCGCCTTACGATCCAACGATTTTGACTAGATGAGAATCAATTTTCAAGAACTTTCAGCAACAACCATGATCATTGAAACAGGAAACACTACATAGGCAACCAAATCAACCTAAATACACTAAACATAAATTAATTTTCAGGAACTTTCAGCAACAACCATAATCATTGAAACAAGTAACACTAAACCGGCAACCAAATCAACCTAAATCCACTAGACAGAAATCAATTAGCAGGAACTTTCAGCAACAAAGTTAATGATAATCATTGAAACTTAAAAACACTAACTAGAAAACCAAATCAACCTAAATCTACTAAATAGAAATTAATTTTCAGAAACTTTTAACAACAACCATAATCATTGAAACAGAAAACACTAACCGGCAACCAAATCAACCATAATTCACTAAACAGGAATCAATTATCAGGAAATTTCAGGAACAAAGTTAATCATAATTATTGAAACTTTAAAACACTAACTAGGCAACCAAATCAACCTAAATTCACTAAATAGGAATCAATTTTCAGGAACTTTCAGCAACAACAATAATTATTGAAACAGGAAACACTAAAATGGCAACCAAATCAACCTAAATATACTAGATAGGAATTAATTATCAGGAACTTTTAGCAGCAAAGTTAATCGTAATTATTGAAACTTAAAAACACTAACCAGGAAACCAAATCAACCTAAATCCACTAAACAAGAATCGATTTTTAGGAACTTTCAGCAACGACCATAATCATTGAAATAGGAAACACTAAACAAGCAACCAAATCAACCTAAATCCACTATACAGGAATCAATTATTAGGAACTTTCAATAACAAAGTTAATTATAATCATTGAAATTTAAAAACACTAACCAGCATTCAAACCTAAATCCGTTAAACTAGAATTAATTTTCAGGAACTTTCAACGATAACCATAAACAAGAAATATATGAGACTCAACTTGATAGTTACCCCGTGCCACCATCAGGCCAAATCTTCAACCATACGATGGGAGGTGGTGGTGGGGAATCAATTGCTGCCTCATTGCCGTGGCTGGACTCCGGGGCCGCGGCATCCGTTGCTGGAGATGGCATCAACGTGGATGCGGGCTGCTAAGCGGTAGGAGGCGGCGGTGTCGCCATAGACGGAGGTATGTAGTTAGGGTTAAGGACTATGATGAATGACTGGTCCACTCAAACTGCAACCTGTGGTGCCACCGGGGTGGTCAGAGCAGAGGGAGAGGAGCCAGAAGTCTCGGGGGTACCAGAAAAAACCCTCCCTCTACCCTGACCATGACTACGACCACGACCAGCAGCCTAATCCGCAGCACCTCTACCTGTCGATGTGTCTGCAAATATCAAATTATCAAATAATCTCAGCAACAATTTCTTAGCAAAACAGTCAACAACATAGCAATTAACACAATTAGACAATTCCAAACGCTTCAAAAATTCAAAACCTAATGTGTATTGAATCTAACCTAACTTAATCAACCTAAATCTATTAAGATTAGAAAACTAAACTGAAATAACTTTGAAACTGATTAAAAATTAAAATTGTAATTCTAATCAAACCTAAACTAAATTAAACTAAAATTAAACAAATCAAATTCTACAGGGTAAAGTGTATCAAACTTGCAATATTAGGTAAGAAACCTCAAACATTCAAAATTCAAAAATGTCGGTCAATAGAAAAACAAATCAATGCAAATAGTCAAAACAAGAGGAGAACAATCAATGCTTTTAAGGGATTGACCAAAATTTTCAATAAAAAGTTTTTGAGGCATATTTACAAACATTTGGCATGCAAAGTCACAAACAACATAATTTAGCATCAACAAGTAATATGTGTAACACCAATTCATAAAATTCAACATCAATGACACCAAAAAAAAAAGTCAACAGCATTGATCATAAATTTATTAGACAACAGTCTAATTTATTCAAAATAGAAAAACAACAAAACAGCAATTAACACAATGAATAAGCACAATCAAATAATTAACCAAATAAACTTAGCAATAATTTTTCTATTAATTTAATCAGTAAACTCAGAATAGTTTTAGACACTTTCAGCAACAGTTCAGAACTTATAAATCTAAACTAAACTATCCTAACCATCTAAATCTACTAAAACAAAAAATTAAACTAACTAAACTAATAAAACCAATCTAATTAATGAGTGAAAACAAACTAACAGGATATGAAAAAAAAAACAGAGTTCAGTAGAAAAACCTTCAATGCAGGCTGCAGAAAGCAACGAAGAAGGAGGGAGGAAGGCGACGACACTATGTTGTTGCCGGCGCTAGAGGTGGCGGTCGTGAGCCGCCGGAGTAGGGAGCTGGACTACAGTTGCCTTGTTCTGCTTGGTCCTAGCTCAGAGAAGAGAGGGCGAGCTGGAGGCTCTGGGCTGAGAAGGGCGAAAGGAAAAGGAGGAAAGGACCGCGATGGCACTGAGAGGGATGGGAAGAAGGAGAAGAAGGAGGCATCGACGGTGGCGGTTCACGGCGACGGAGAGGGGGTGGCGACGGCGGTGGTCTCAGCGGCAGCGGTAGAGGACAGTGACGGCAGCTGGAACACGAGAAAAAGAGGGAGGATGGTGGTGATGGTAGTGAGGGTTCGAATGAGGAGGAATGGGTTCGTGATTTGAATTTACACCACTTTTACCGTCGGATTTACCGTCAAAATTTTCCGATGGTAAACCATTGCGGGTAACCGAAACTCATCGTTTCACTAAATTGAGTTACCGTCGGATTAATGATAGTAAACTCGATAGTAAAAGACACTCCAATTTAATTTATTTTTGCTCCAAAAATTAGCGGCGGATTTACCGTTAGAAAATAGAATCTGTTGGTAATTAAAAAACTTTACGAATTTGACGTGGTTACCACCGGTAAATCTGACAGTAAATTCACTGCTACTCTGCAATACTAAATTTGATGGTACTCATCATTTTTCTTGTAGTGATAGTGGATGCACCTAATTTGGGCCATATTCTTTCGGTGGATGAACATATTGAAGGAATAGCTGAAGGCCTTAATGAAGATTATGCATTGTTTCTATCCTTTGTAATGTCCAAATCTGAATTCATTTCTCTTGTTGAAGTGGAATCCTTCCTTCTTGGCCATCAAGATATGATAGATAAATTTCAAAAATCTAATTCAAATATTATCCCATCAAACTTTACTCAAACATTTAATTCTTGCAATCGTGGTTCTGGTTGAGGATTTCCAGGACAAAGAAGAAAAGGTAATGGAAGAGGAAACGAAAAAGGGTTTGTGGTGCACGAAATTGTAATGTTAATGTTCACATTACTCTCTTACAACTTCGCACAACTAACCAGCAAGTGCACTGGGTCATCCAAGTAATACCTTACGTGAGTAAGGGTCGATCCCACGGAGATTGTTGGCTTGAAGCAAGCTATGGTTATCTCGTAACTCTTAGTCAGGATATAATATCAATAATAATTTTAATTTGAATTGTAAAAAGTAAGAAGGGCAGAACACAAATTATACTTGTATGCAATAATGGAGAATATGTTGGAGTTTTGGAGATACTTTGTCTTCTGAAATTCTGCTTTCCTCTGTTTCCTAATTCACGCACGCACGTCCTCCTATGGCAAGCTGTGTGTTGGTGGATCACCGTTGTCAATGGCTACCATCCATCCTTCTAGTGAAAAGGGTCCAGGTGCGCTGTCACCGCACGGCTAATCATCTGCAGGTTCTCAATCGTACCGGAATGGGATTTACTATCCTTTTGCGTCTGTCACTACGCCCAGCACTCACGAGTTTGAAGCTCGTCACAGTCATTCAATCCTTGAATCCTACTCGGAATACCACAGACAAGGTTTAGACTTTTCAGATTCTCTTGAATGCTACCATCAATCTAGCTTATACCACGAAGATTCTGATTAAGAGATCCAAGAGATATTCATTCATTCTACGGTGAACGGAAGTGGTTGTCAGGCACGCATTCGTGGGGGAATGATGATGATTGTCACGTTCATCACATTCATGTTGAAGTGCGAATGGATATCTTAGATAGGAACACGCATGTTTGAATAGAAAACAGAAATACTTGCATTAATTCATCGAGACACAGCAGAGCTCCTCACCCCCAACAATGGAGTTTAGAGACTCATGCGGTCAAAGAGTACAAAGTTTAGATCTAAAATGTCATGAGATGCAAAATAAATCTCTAAAAGTTGTTTAAATACTAAACTAGTAACCTAGGTTTACAGAAAATGAGTAAAGTATGATAGATAGTGCAAACATCCACTTCTGGGGCCCACTTGGTGTGTGCTGGGGTTGAGACTAAAGCTTCTCACGTGCCTGGGCTGTTTTGGGCGTTCAACGCCAGGCTGTAACCTGTTTCTGGTGTTGAACTCCAACTTGTAACGTGTTTCTAGCGCTGGACGCCAGACTGCAACATGGAACTGGCGTTGAATGCCAGTTTACGTCATCTATCCTTGAGTAAAGTATGGACTATTATATATTGATGGAAAGCCCTGGATGTCTACTTTCCAACGCAATTAGAAGCGCGTCAATTGGACTTTTGTAGCTCCAGAAATTCCATTCCAAGTGCAGAGAGGTCAGGATCCAACAGCATCAGCAGTCCTTTTTCAGCCTGAATCAGATTTTTGCTCAGCTCCCTCAATTTCAGCCAGAAAATACCTGAAATTACAGAAAAACACACAAACTCATAGTAAAGTCCAGAAATATGAATTTTGCCTAGAAACTAATGAAAATAAACTAAAAACTAACTAAAACATACTAAAAACTATATGAAATTAACCCCAAAAAGCGTATAAAATATCCGCTCATCACAACACCAAACTTAAACTGTTGCTTGTCCCCAAGCAACTAGATAAATAAAATAGACTACTAATAAGTCAAGAAGCAATAATATCTCAGAGTTTTTGAGTGAGGCTCAGATTCTAATTAGATGAGCGGGACTAGTAGCTTTTTGCTTCCGAACAGTTTTGGCACCTCACTTTATCCATTGAAGCTCAGAGTGATTGGCATCTATAGGAACTTAGAATTAAGACATATGCACTGTTCAAGCATTCATTCAGAAGACAGAAAGCATTGCCACCACATGTAAATAATTAGAATTTTTCTTATTAAAAACTCGAAAAATATTGCCTCTTATTCTAAAGAAAATATTCTATTTTATTCATGTTTAATGATGATGAGAAAAATAAATTATAGCTTAATTGGAGATAAAATCAAAATATAAATACTAATTACTACTATTTATATAACTTCTAAGGTAAAACTTAAATAAGAACAATTATCACAGGGTTAAGGTTAAGATTAGAGCTGAACAACCTTGAAGTTGGGAAGTGGATGCCTCTTTAGTCTGTGGGGTGCTTGGTCCTTCGAGAGATAACTTCTGACGCTTCAGTTCCTTAAAGTCACGCCCTTGCTCTTCTTGTTCCCTGAGCAGTTTGCAGAGCATGCTGTTTTGATTTTGCTGTTCTTCTCTTATTTGGTCCATAGCTTCTTGCAACTTAGTAATAGATGCTTCAAGATGTTCTCAGTATTCAAATTGAGGTAGTTCTGGTAGGAATTCTTGCGCCCTCCTCTTGATGGGATCATCCTGCACTTGTTGTTTTTCCATTGTGATTTTAGTGATTGGTTGCTCCACTGAGATATACTCTGTTATTCCCATCTTTACTCCAGCATCTTTGCAGAGCATAGAGATTAAGCTTGGATAAGCCAACCTGGCATCCTTGGAGTTCTTGTTAGCAAGTATGTAAAATTCAGATGGGATTAGTTGATGAACTTCTACTTCTTTTCCCAACATAATGCAATGGATCATCACTGCTCTTCTAACAGTAACTTCAGAACGGTTGCTTGTGGGCAATATAGAACGCCCAATGAAGTCCAGCCATCCTCTGGCGACTGGTTTGAGATCTTCTCTCTTGAGTTGATTAGGGACACCCTTCGTGCTGGTGGTCCACTTGGCTCCAGGGATGCATATATCCTCTAGAATCTTATCCAGGCCCTTGTTTGTTCTCATCATTCTCCTATTGAAGGAGTCTGGATCATCTTTCAGCTGAGGTAGCTTAAAGATCTCCCTGATTTTGTCAGGGTGGATGTGAACAATCTTTCCTCTGACCACAGTCCTATAGTCATAGAGGGCAGTTCCAGATATTCTTTGCCTGTCTGTTTGCCACAGATTAGCATAGAATTCCTGAACTATATTCCTTCCCACTTTCGTTTCAGGATTAGCTAGGACTTCCCAATTCCTGTTTCGAATCTGCTCTTGGATCTCCGGATATTCATCTTCTTTCAGATCGAACTTGACTTCCGGGATCACTAATCTTAGACCCATTATTTTGTAGTAATGGTCTGAATGTTCTTTGGTTAAGAACCTCCCTTGATTCCAAAGTGGTTTTGGAACGTTCTCTTTCTTGCCTCTTGGAGTGGGTTATTTTCCTTTAGGAGCCATGATCTTAGTGGGTATGGTTTAGTGATCACGGATAAACACACCAAACTTAGAGGTTTGCTTGTCCTCAAGCAAAAGAAAAGAAAGGAGAGGGATAGAAGGAGAGCTAGTGTTGAATGGTGGATGAGAGGAGGGAGGCCAAATGTGTTTTTAAAAGGGAAGGGGGGTGGGTTTTCGAAAATAAGGAGAAAGATAAGATAGAAGATATGTTTTAAAATGAAATAAGTATGATAAGAAAAGATATAATTTAAAAAAGATATGAAAGATATTTGAAAAAGATAAATTTGGATTTTGAAAAAGATAAAATGGAGATTTGAAAAAAGATATTGATTAGTTGAAAAGATTTTAGAATGAAAAGAGATAGATTTGTTTTGAAAATTTGAAAAAGAGTTGAATTGGATTGAAAAAAAAAGGATTTGTGCTTATGGATTAAGATACATTTGATATTTTTAAAGTGGGGTTTTTAGAAATTAGGGATTTTAGAAATCAGGGTTTGTAACATGTTTATGCAAGAAATCATGAGTTGAAACATGAAAATTAAAATTAAAATGAAAAATATGAAGTAAAAACGAAATTACCTCCTCCCCACCATCCTGGCGTTTGAACGCCCAAACGCTGCATGTTTTGGGCGTTCAACGCCCAATTGCTGCTTCTCCTGGGCGTTCAACGCCCAGCTGCTGCTTCTTTCTGGCGTTGAACGCCAGGAACTCCTTTGTCACTGGGCGTTTTTCTGAACGCCCAGGACGCTGTAACTCTGGCGTTAAACGCCCAGAAGGAGCTTTTTTCTGGCGTTCAATGCCCAGAAGATGCTTCTTTCTGGCGTTTAACGCCCAGATGGCTATCCTTACTGGCGTTCAACGCCCAGTGGATGCTTCTTTTGGGCGTTGAACGCCCAAAACAGAATTTTACTGGCGTTTTCTTGCAAGTGAGCTCTTTTTCTCTATTTTGTGTGCTAAATCCTTCTGTAACCCTGTGAACTTATACAATTGATTCTTTACCTTAGTATCAGTGAACTTTATATAAACAAATAAAATAAAAAATGACAAAAAGTGATGCCAATGGCTGGGTTGCCTCCCAGCAAGCGCTTCTTTATTGTCTTTAGCTGGACCTTGCTGAGCTTTTAATCTAGCCTCAACCTTGAGCACTCTTGCTCAACATTGCCTTCAAGATAGTGCTTGATTCTCTGTCCATTAGCAATGAATTTCTTATCAGAATCAATATCTTGAAGCTCCACATAACCATATGGTGATACACTTGTAATCACATATGGTCCCCTCCACCGGGATTTTAGTTTCCCGGGGAATAGCCTGAGCCTAGAGTTAAACAACAGAACCTTTTGTCCTGGTTCAAAGATTCTAGATGACAGCTTTCTGTCATGCCACCTTTTTTATTTCTCTTTATAAAGCTTGGCATTTTCGAAAGCAGTGAATCTGAATTCCTCTAGCTCATTCAGCTGGAGCAATCTTTTTTCTCCAGCTAATTTGGCATCAAAGTTTAGGAATCTGATTGTCCAGTAGGCCTTATGTTCCAGTTCCACGGGCAGGTGACATGCCTTACCATACACAAGTTGGTATGGAGAGGTCCCTATAGGGGTCTTGAATGCTGTTCCGTAAGCCCACAGAGCATCATCCAAGCTCCGTGTCCAATCCTTTCTACGGGTACTTACAGTCCGTTCCAGGATTCTTTTTAGTTCTCTATTAGAAACTTCAGCTTGTCCATTTGTCTGTGGATGATATGGGGTCGCCACCTTGTGGCGAATCCCATACCGAACCATGGCAGAGTAGAGCTGTTTGTTGCAGAAGTGAGTGCCCCCATCACTGATTAGTACTCTAGGGACACCAAACCTGCTGAAGATATGTTTCTGGAGGAATTTCAGCACTGTTTTAGTATCATTGGTGGGTGTGGCAATAGCCTCTACCCATTTTGATACATAGTCGACTGCCACCAGAATATAAGTGTTTGAGTATGATGGTGGGAAAGGTCCCATGAAATCAATACCCCATACATCAAACAACTCAATCTCCAAGATTCCTTGTTGGGGCATGGCGTAACTGTAAGGCAAATTACCAGCTCTCTGGCAACTGTCACAGTTACGTACAAACTCTCGGGAATCTCTGTAGAGTGTAGGCCGGTAGAAGCCACATTGGAGAACCTTGGTGGCTGTTCACTCACCTCTGAAGTGGCCTCCATATTGTGATCCATGGCAGTGCCATAAGATCCTCTGCACTTCTTCTTTAGGTACACACCTACGGATTATTCCGTCTGCACATCTCTTGAAGAGATAGGGTTCATCCCATAAGTAGTACTTTGCATCAGAAATTAATTTTTTCTTTTGTTGCCTGCTGTACGCCTTGGGTATGAACCTTGCAGCTTTATAATTTGCAATGTCTGCAAACCATGGTGTTTCTTGAATGGCGAACAAATGCTCATCCGGAAATGTTTCAGAGATCTCAATAGAGGGAGAGGACGCTCCTTCTACTGGTTCTATTCGGGACAGATGATCAGCCACTTGGTTTTCTGTCCCCTTTTTGTCTCTTATTTCTATATCAAACTCTTGCAGAAGCAATACCCATCTTATAAGTCTGGGTTTTGAATCCTGCTTTGTAAGTAGATATTTAAGAGCAGCATGGTCAGTATACACAATCACTTTGGATCCAACCAAGTATGATCTAAACTTGTCAATGGCATAAACCACTGCAAGCAATTCCTTTTCTGTGGTTGTGTAATTTTTCTAGGCGTCATTTAAAACACGGCTAGCATAATAAATAACATGCAGAAGCTTGTCATGCCTCTGCCCCAGTACTGCACCAATGGCGTGATCACTGGCATCACACATTAATTCGAATGGTAATGTCCAGTCTGGTGCAGAAATAACTGGTGCTGTGACCAGCTTAGCTTTCAGAGTTTCAAACGCCTGCAGGTACTCTGTGTCAAACACAAATGGCGTGTCAGCAGCTAGCAGGTTGCTTAGAGGTTTTGCAATTTTTGAAAAATCCTTTATAAACCTCCTGTAGAATCCTGCATGCCCCAGAAAGCTTCTGATTGCCTTAACATTGGCAGGTGGTGGTAATTTTTCAATTATCTCTATTTTAGCTTGATCCACCTCTATTCCCTTGTTTGAAATTTTATGCCCAAGAACAATCCCTTCAGTCACCATAAAGTGACATTTTTCCCAGTTTAAAACCAGGTTGGTCTCTTGGCATCTTTTCAAAACCAATGTCAGGTGATTAAGACAGGAGTTGAATGAGTCTCCATATACTGACAAGTCATCCATGAAGACTTCCATAAATTTTTCCACCATATCAGAGAAAATAGAGAGCATGCATCTCTGAAAGGTTGCAGGCGCATTACACAGCCCAAATGGCATCCTTCTGTAAGCAAACACTCCAGATGGACATGTGAATGCTGTTTTCTCTTGATCCTGGGGATCTACTGCAATTTGGTTGTAGCCTGAATAGCTATCCAAAAAGCAGTAATAATCATGACCTGCTAGTCTCTCTAGCATCTGGTCTATGAATGGTAAAGGAAAGTGATCCTTTCTGGTGGCTGTATTGAGCCTTCTGTAATCAATACACATGCGCCACCCTGTAACTGTTCTTGTAGGAACCAGTTCATTTTTTTATTATGAACCACTGTCATGCCGCCCTTTTTAGGGACTACTTGAACAGGGCTCACCCAGGGGCTATCAGAAATAGGATAAATAATCCCAGCCTCCAGTAATTTGGTGACCTCTTTCTGCACCACTTCCTTCATGGCTGGATTTAGCCGCCTCTGTGGTTGAACCACTGGCTTAGCATTGTCCTCCAATAAGATCTTGTGCATGCATCTAGCTGGGCTTATGCCCTTAAGGTCACCTATGGACCACCCAAGAGCTGTCTTATGTGTCCTTAGCACTTAAATTAGTGCTTCCTCTTCCTGTGGATTTAAAGCAGAGCTTATGATCACTGAAAAAGTATCACCTTCTCCCAAAAATGCATATTTCAGGGATGGTGGTAATGGTTTGAGCTCGGGTTTAGGAGGTTTTTCCTCTTCCTGAGGAATTTTCAGAGGCTCTTTCAATTCCTCTGAATCCTCTAGATCAGGCGGAACATCTTTAAAAATGTTTTCCAGTTCTGATTCGAGACTCTCAGCCATGTTGATCTCCTCCACCAGAGAGTCAATGAGATCAACTTTCATGCAATCTTTTGGTGTGTCTAGATGCTGCATGGCATTGACAGCATTCAACTTAAACTCATCCTCATTGACTCTCAGGGTTATTTCCCCCTGTTGGACATCAATGAGAGTTTGTCCAGTTGCTAGGAAAGGTCTTCCTAGAATGAGAGTAGCACTCTTGTGCTCCTCCATTTCCAGCACAACAAAGTCAGTGGGAAAGGCAAATGGCTCAACCCTGACAATCATGTCCTCAATCACGCCTGATGGGTATTTAATGGAGCCATCAGCAAGTTGGAGACATATCCGGGTTGGTTTAACTTCTTCAGTTAAACCAAGCTTTCTGATGGTGGATGCAGGTATTAGGTTGATGCTTGCCCCAAGATCACATAAGGCTGTCTTGGTGCAATTACCTTCTAATGTGCATGGTATCAGAAAGCTCCCAGGGTCTTTAAGCTTTTCAGGAAAGCTTTTCAGAATGACTGCACTGCATTCTTCAGTGAGGAAAACTCTTTCAGTTTCTCTCCAATCCTTCTTATGACTCAAGATTTCTTTCATGAACTTGGCATAGGAAGGTATTTGCTCAAGTGCCTCTGCAAATGGAATCTTTATTTCAAGAGTCCTGAGATAATCTGCAAAGCGAGCAAATTGCTTATCCTGCTCCTCTTGGCGGAGTTTTTGAGGATAAGGTATTTTGGCTTTGTATTCCTCAACCTTAGTTGCTGCAGGTTTATTTCCTACAGAGGTGGTTGGAGAAGCCTTTTTAGAGGGGTTGTTATCAGCACTTGTGTGTGTCTGATCCCTCACTGGCAATTGAGTGCCAGAGTTAGAAGCTGGAGTGACGTTAGACGCCAACTCCTCATCTGTTCCTGGCATCTGAACGCCAGAACTGTGCTTCCTTTGGGCGTTCAACGCCAGTTCCTTGCTTGTTTCTGGCGTTGAACGCCAGTCCTGAGCATGGTCTGGGCGTTCAGCGCCAGCCTTCCACCCAATTTCTGGCATTTTAGCGGCAGAATTATTTTTCCCTGGGCTCTTACTGTCCTCAGATGGATTTTGGGTGGTTTGCTCATTTCTTGGCTTCCTGCTGCCTTGAGGTGGGGTATTTAATGTTTTCCCACTTCTTAATTGAACTGCTTGGCATTCTTCTGTTATTTATTTTGACAGCTGCTGCTTTGTTTGCTTTAATTGTACTTCCATATTTATATTAGCCATCCTTGTCTCTTGTAGTTTATCCTTGAATTCGGCTAACTGCTTTGTTAGAAAATCCAATTGCTGATTAAATTTAGTAGCTTGTTCTACAGGACTGAGTTCAGCAGTTACTGTTTTAGCTTCTTCTTTCATGGAAGGGTCATTGCTTAGGTACAGATGCTGATTTCTGGCAACTGTATCAATGAGCTCTTGAGCTTCTTCAATTGTCTTTCTCATGTGGATGGATCCACCAGCTGAGTAGTCTAGAGAGATCTGAGCTCTTTCTGTAAGCCCATAATAGAAGATGTCTAACTGAACCCACTCTGAAAATATTTCAGAGGGGCATTTTCTTAGCATCTCTCTGTATCTCTCTCAGGAATCATAAAGAGATTCATTATCTCCTTGTTTAAAGCCTTGGATGTCCAGCCTTAGCTGTGTCATCCGTTTTGGAGGAAAGTATTGATTCAGGAATTTTTCTGTCAGCTGTTTTCATGTCTTTATGCTAGCCTTAGGTTGGTTATTTAACCACCTCTTAGCTTGATCTTTTACAGAAAATGGAAACAGTAATAATCTGTAGACATCCTAATCTACTTTCTTATCATGTACTGTGTCAGCAATTTGTAAAAACTGTGCCAGAAACTCTGTAGGTTCTTCCTGTGGAAGACCGGAATACTGACTGCTTTGCTGCACCATGATAATGAGCTGAGGATTCAACTCAAAGCTACTGACTCCAATGGAGGGTATGCAGATACTACTCCCATATGAAGCAGTAGAGGGGTTAGCATATGATCACAGAGTCCTTCTGGACTGTTCATTTCCACTTAGATGCATGATGGAGAAAGGGAGATGATGTAAAATAAAAAATTTATTTTTATTTATTTATTTATTTCGAAAATAAAATAAATTAAAATAAAATAAATAAAAATGGGTGAGGATTTTCGAAAAAAATGAGGAGAGAGAAAATGGTTAGGAAGTTTTGAAAAGGATATGATGATTTTTGAAAAAGGTTTTAAATTTTGAAATAAAAAAAATCTGAATTTTAAAATTGAATTTCGAAAAATTGCTTTAAAATAGAGAGAAAAGATATTTTTGAATTTAATGAGGAAAGAGAAAAATAATAAAATAACACAGGATCTAAAATTTTTAGATCTAATGCTCCTTGTTTTCGAAAATTTTGGAGGAAAAACACCAAGGAACACCAAACTTAAAAATTTTAAGATCAAGACACAAGGAAAACTCAAGAACGCCTTGAAGACTCACAAGAACAACAAGAACATGAAGAAGGAACACCAAACTTAAAATTTTTAGAAAACCAAACTAAAATTTTCGAAAAACAAAGAAAAATCAACAAGAAAACACCAAACTTAAAGTTTGGCGCAAGATTTAATAGAAAAATTATTTTTGAAAAAAAAGATTTTGAAAAGAATATAAAAGATTCTGACCCAATTACCAAGAACACAGACTAACGCTCTAGCCAACTGAGTTATGAATGTAACACTTGTTTTGAAGAAGTATTTTTAAATAACTAAGAATGAAAAAAATATTTTTTTTTTGAAAACTAATGTTTTGAAAAGGCACAAGAAAAACAAGAAAAATCACAAAACAAGAAAAACTAAAGATCAAACAAGAAAAATAAACAAGAACAACTTGAAGATGAAGAAAGAACAAAGAACACAAATTTCGAAAATAAAAAAAAGAAAAAATATAAAAACATGCAATTGACACCAAACTTAAAATATAAAACTAAACTCAAACAGAAAAACTCAATTATAAAAATATAATTTTCGAAAAAAATTTTTTTTTTGAAAGAGAAAATAAGGATTCTAAAATTTTAACCCAAAAACAATAATAAAAGACTCTAAACCAAGAAGAAAAATTTTTCCTAATCTAAGCAACAAAATAAACCGTCAGTTGTCCAAACTCGAACAATCCCCGGCAACGGCGCCAAAAACGTGGTGCACGAAATTGTAATGTTAATGTTCACATTACTCTCTTACAACTTCACACAACTAACCAGCAAGTGCACTGGGTCGTCCAAGTAATACCTTACGTGAGTAAGGGTCGATCCCACGGAGATTGTTGGCTTGAAGAAAGCTATGGTTATCTCGTAACTCTTAGTCAGGATATAATATCCATAATAATTCTTAATTTGAATTGTAAAAAGTAAGAAGGGCAGAACACAAAAACACCAAAAACACCACAAGCACTTAAATGCTTTGCACCTTGAGCCTAGCCGTGACTTTAAATTCTTTGTCTCAAGTTGCACTTGACACAAAAATACCACATGCACTTAACTGGGGAACTCTCTTTTAGTTCTGATTTTTCTTTCAGTTACTCCCAGACAGTGGTGCTCAAAACCTTTGGCATACTTTGTTAAATGTACTTGATCTCAACTCTTAGTGCTCTGTCTCAAGGATTACTTGACACATTTACACCACAAGCATATGACTAGTGGTGCACGGAATTGTGATCACACTTTTCACAACTCCGATACAACTAATCAGCAAGTGCACTGGGTCGTCCAAGTAATAAAACCTTACGTGAGTAAGGGTCGATCCCACGGAGATTGTCGGCTTAAAGCAAGCTATGGTCATCCTGTAGATCTTAGTCAGGCGGATTTAAATGGTTATGAGTTTTTCATAATTGAAAGATAAATAAAACGTAAAATAAAATAAAGATACTTATGTAATTCATTGGTGGAAATTTCAGATAAGCGTTTGGAGATACTTTGTTGCTTCTGAACCTCTGCTTTCCTATTGTCTTCTTCCAGTCATGCGTGATCCCTTCCATGGCAAGCTGTATGATCCTCTCGGATGAAAAATACCAGGTACAGTTTCTTCGCGGCTAATCAACTGTCAGATTTCTCGTCTCAGATGAAAAAGACCAGGTACAGCTACCGCACGGTTAATCATTTGTCGGTTCTCACTAGTGTCGGAATAGGATCTCTCTATCCTTTTGCACACTGTCACTGCGCCCAACATTTGCGAGTTTGAAGCTCATCACAATCATCCCTTCCCAGATCCTATTCGGAATACCACAGACAAGGTTTAGACTTTCCGGATCTCAGGAATGCTGCCAATTGGTTCTAGTCTCTACCACGAAGGTTCTAATCTCACGAACTCGGTCCGTGGATTAGAGACCCAAGAGATTATACTCCGGCTGTCGTCCAAAGACTACGTTGAACATCATGTAGACCGCTTGTGGTTGTCAGGCACGCGGATCTTGGCTAAGCGAGTAACGAAGATAGTGGGTGATTGTCACGGGTCACCCCTTCATTCTGACTTAACTGAATTAAGTACAAGAGTATATCTTGGAGAAGAAGTAAGCGTGAATTGAAAGAGAAACAATAGTACTTGCATTAATTCATGAAGAACAGCAGAGCTCCGCACCTTAATCTTTGAGGTGTAGAAACTCCACCGTAGAAAATACATAAGAGAAAAAGGTCTAGGCATGGCCGTGTGGTCAGCCTCCCAAATGTAACATAAAAGTGAAAAGAGATGATAATAGGTCTCAAAAGTAATTGATTCCCTGAATACAATAGTAAAAAGTGCTATTTATATTAAACTAGTTACTAGGGATTACAGAAAATAAGTAACTAAGTACAGATAGTGCAGAAATCTACTTCCGAGGCTCACTTGGTGTGTGCTTGGGCTGAGCATTGAGCTTTACACGTTCGTAAGCCTTCTCTTGAGTTAAACACCAGCTTGGATGCCAGTTTGGGCGTTTAACTCCAGTTCTGGTGCCAGTTCTGCCGTTTTACGCCAGAAAAGGGTCTCTGGCTGGCGTTTGGACGCAAGTTTGGGCCATCAAATCTCAGGCAAAGTATGAACTATTATACATTTTTGGAAAGCTCAAGATGTCTACTTTCTAACGCAATTGAGAGCGCACCAATTGGACTTCTGTAGCTCTAGAAAATTCACTTCGAGTGTAGGAGGGTCAAAATCCAACAGCATCTGCAGTCCTTTCTTAGCCTCTTAATCAGATTTTTGCTCAGGTCCCTCAATTTTAGCCAGAAAATACCTGAAATCACAGAAAAACAGAAACTCATAGTAAAGTCCAGAAATGTGATTTTTGCATAAAAACTAATAAAAATATAATAAAAAGTAACTAAAACATACTAAAAACTATGTAAAAACAATGCCAAAAGGGTATAAATTATCCGCTCATCACAACACCAAACTTAAATTGTTGCTTGTCCCCAAGCAACTAAAAACAAAATAGGATAAAAAGAAGAGAAAATACAATAAATTTGAGAAATATCAATGAAGATTAGTTCCAATTAGATGAGCGGGGCTAGTAGCTTTTTGCTTCTGAACAGTTTTGGCATCTCACTTTATCCTTTGAAGTTCAGAATGATTGGTATCCATACGAACTCAGAATTCAGATAGTGTTATTGATTTTCTTAGTTCAGTATGTTGATTCTTGAACACATCTACTTTATGAGTCTTGGCCGTGACCCTAAGCATTTTGTTTTCCACTATTACCACCGAATACATAAATGCCACAGACACATAACTGGGTGAACCTTTTCAGATTGTGACTCAGCTTTGCTAGAGTCCCCAGTTAGAGGTGCCCAGAGTTCTTAAGCACACTCTTTTTGCTTTGGACCACGACTTTAACCGCTCAGTCTCAAGCTCTTCACTTGACACCTTCACGCCACAAGCACATGGTTAGGGACAACTTGATTTAGCCGCTTAGGCCAGGATTTTATTCCTTTGGGCCCTCCTATCCATTAATGCTCAAAGCCTTGGATCCTTTTTACCCTTGTCTTTTAGTTTAAAGGGTTATTGGCTTTTTCTGCTTGCTTTTTCTTTTTTTTTTCTTTTTTTTTTTGCCATTTTTTTCGCAAGCTTTGTGTTTTTCACTGCTTTTTCTTGCTTCAAGAATCAATTTTATGATTTTTCAGATTATCAATAACATTTCTCTTTTTTCATTATTCTTTCAAGAGCCAACAATTTTAATATTCATAAACTTCACTATAAAAAATATGCACTGTTCAAGCATTCATTCAGAAAACAAAAAGTATTGCCACCACATCAAAATAATTAAACTATTTTCAAGATAGAATTCGAAATTCATGTACTTATTTTTCTTTTTCAGAAAACATTTTTCATTTAAGAAAGGTGAAGGATTCATGGGACATTCATAGCTTTAATACATAGACACTAAACACTAATGATAATGTAATAAAGACACAAACATATACAAAACATAAAGCATAAAAACCGAAAAATAGAAAAATAAGAACAAGAAAATTAAAGAACGGGTCCAGCTTAGTGACGGTGGCTAGTTCTTCCTCTTGAAGATCCTATAGAGTGCTTTAGCTCCTCAATATCTCTTCCTTGCCTTTGTTGCTCCTCCCTCATGGCCTTTTGGTCCTCTCTGATTTCATTGAGGATAATGGAGTGCTTTTGGTGCTCCATCCTTAGTTGCTCCATGTTAGAACTCAAATCTCCTAAAGAGGTGTTGAGTTGCTCCCAATAGCCTTGTGGAGGGAAATGCATCCCTTGAGGCATCTCAGGGATTTCTTGATGAGGGACTTCCTCATGCTCTTGTTGAGGTCCATGAGTGGGCTCTCTTGTTTGCTCTATCCTCTTTTTAGTGATGGGCTTATCCTCTTCAATGAGGATGTCTTCCTCTATGACAATTCCAGCTGAATTGCATAGGTTACAGATGAGATGAGGAAAGGCTAACCTTGCCAAAGTGGAGGGCTTGTCCGCCACCTTGTATAGTTCTAGAGGTATGATCTCATGAACTTCTACTTCCTCTCCAATCATGATACTATGGATTATGATAGCCCGACCCACAGTTACTTCGGACCGGTTGCTAGTAGGAATGATAGAGCGTTGGATGAACTCCAACCATCCCCTAGCCACGGGTTTGAGGTCAGGCCTTCTCAATTGAACCGGCTTGCCTTTTGAGTCTCTCTTCCATTAAGCTCTTTCCACACAGATGTCCATGAGGACTTGGTCTAACCTTTGATCAAAGTTGACCCTTCTGGTGAAAGGATGAGGATCTCCTTGCATCATTGGTAAGTTGAATGCCAACCTCATGGTTTTCGGACTGAAATCTAAGTATTTCCCCCGAACCATTGTGAGCCAATTCTTTGGGTTCGGGTTCACACTTTGATCATGGTTATTAGTGATCCATGCATTAGCATAGAACTCTTGAACCATTAAGATTTTGACTTGTTGGATGGGGTTGGTGAGAGCTTCCCAACCTCTTATTCGAACCTCACGTCGAATTTTCGGATATTTACTCTTTTTGAGCATGAAGGGGACTTCGGAAATCACCCTTTTCTTGGCCATAACTTCATTGAAGTGGTCTTGATGGACCTTTGAGATGAATCTTTCCATCTCCCATAACTCGGAGGTGGAAGCAATTGCCTTTCCTTTCCTCTTTCTAGAGATTTCTCCGGCCTTAGGTGCCATTAATGGTTATGGAAAAAAAAAGCAGAGCTTTTTCCCACACCAAACTTAAAAGGTTTGCTCGTCCTCGAGCAAAAGAAGAAAGAAAGAAGGAGAAGAAGAAGAAATAGAGGGGATAGAAGGGTGTTTTGGATTCGGCCAATGGGGGTTTAAGTGTTTATGATGTGTGAAATTGAAGGTGGTAAGGAGGGGTATTTATAGGGTAAGAGAGAGAGGTAATTCATGTAAGAAGGGGTTGGGTTTGGAAGGGAAATGTTTTGAATTTGAATGGTGAGGTAGGTGGGGTTTTATGATGGGTTTTTGGGGAAAAGTGGATGGATGTGAGTGGTGAAGAGATTATGGGGAAGAGGTATTAATGTGATTGGTCAAGGGTATTTGGGGAAGAGTGTTATGGAAAGGTGTGAAGAGGAGAGAGAGTGAGTTGGGGTAGTGAGGATCCTGTGGGGTCCACAGATCCTGAGGTGTCAAGGAATTCTAGTCCCTGCACCTTTCTGGCGTTTAAACGCCCTCTGTGTGCCATTTCTGGCGTTTAACGCCATCTCTACTACCTTTTCTGGCGTTAAACACCAGGCTAATGCCCCTTTCTGGCGTTTAATGCCGACCAGACACCCTTTTCTGGCGTTAAACGCCATTCTATCTGCCAATTTTGGCGTTTAACGTCAGCCAGACACCAGACACCATTTTCTAGCATTAAATGCCAGTCTGTCTGCCAATTCTGGTGTTTAACGCCCAGAATGCTGCCAGACTGGGCGTTAAACGCCCATTCTGCTATCCTTACTGGCGTTTAAACACCAGTAAGCCTGTCCTCCAGGGTGTGCTATTTTTTGATGCTGTTTTTGATTCCGCTTTAATTCTGCAGCTGTTTTTGTGACTCCACATGATCATCTACCTAAAGAAAACATAACATGGCAATGGAAAACAAATGTCCATAATTAAATATAATTAAATAACATTGGGTTGCCTCCCAATAAGCGCTTCTTTAATGTCAATAGCTTGACATTGAGCTCTTAGAGAGCTTCACAGAGACTCAGAGCTTAATGGTGGCCTCCCAACACCAAACTTAGAGTTTGAATGTAGGGGCTCTGCTTTACTCTGTATTGAGAGAATTTTTTCATTCTTCCTCTCCATGGTTACAGAAGAAGATCCTTGAGCCTTAAAGACAAGGTAGTCCTTATTCAATTGAAGGACTAACTCTCCTCTGTCCACATCAATCACAGCCCTTGCTGTGGCCAGGAAGGGTCTTCCAAGGATAATGGATTCATCCTCATCCTTCCCAGTGTCTAGGATTATGAAGTCAGCAGGGATGCACAGGCCTTCAACCTTCACTAAGACATCCTCTACAAGTCCATAAGCNCTCCCAAGTCTCATTACCAAATAACTTGGCATTCAGCTTCATGATTGCTCCTAGATACTGAGTAACTTGCTCTTCAACAATATCTTCATCTTCTTCAGAGGAAGAATACTCATCAGAGCTCATAAATGGCAACAGTAAGTTCAGTCGAATCTCTATGGTCTCTGTATGAGCCTCAAATTCCTTTGGTTCCTCAATAGGGAACTCCTTAATGGTTAGTGGACATCCAGCAAGGTTTTCCTCACTGGAAATCACTGCCTCTTCCTCCTCTATAGGTTCGGCCACTTTGGTTATATTGATGGCCTTGCACTCTCTCTTTGGATTCTCTTCTGTATTGCTTGGGAGAGTACTAGGAGGGATTTCAGTAACTCTTTTACACAGCTGACCCACTTGTGCTTCCAAATTTCTGATGGAGGACCTTGTTTCTGTCATGAAACTGAGAGTGGTCTTAGATAGATCAGAGACTATGGTTGCTAAGTCAGAGAGGCTCTGCTTAGAATTCTCTGTCTGTTGCTCAGAAGATGATGGAAAAGGCTTGCTATTGCCAAACCTATTTCTCCCACCATTATTATTATTAAAGCCTTGTTGAGGCTTCTGTTGATCCTTCCATGAGAAATTTGGATAATTTCTCCATGAAGGATTATAGGTATTTGATAAACCCATATTTTATGATATATTTTGTACTTAATCTGAGTGATTTATTCAATCCTTCACCCACTTATTCATATTATTTGCATGGTTTTACTTTCCCTTCCTTATTATGTGATGTATGTGAAAAACATGTTTCCTATGCTTTAAAATTAATTATTTTAATTACCTTTACTTCCATTCGATGCCGTGATTAGTGTGTTGAGTAGTTTCAGATCTTCTAAGGCAGGAATGACTTAAAGGATGGAAAGGAAACATACAAAAATGGAAGGAAAGCATAAAACGGAGTTTGTGAAGAAACTGGCATCCACGCGATCGCATGGGCGACGCGGACGCATGCCAAGCGTGAAGAAGCAGCGACGCGGCCGCATGACTGACGCGACCGCGCGCCTTAAGCAGAACACATATGAGGCGGTCGCATGACTGATGCGACCGCGTGACAAGGAAAACTCTGAATGATGCGACCGCGTGACCCACACGGACGCGTGACAGAGGCCACGCACCAGAAATTGCAGAAAACGCCCATAGCGAATTTTGAAGCCCTTTTTGGCCCAAATCCAAGTCCGGAAGGCATAGACCAGAGGTTATGAAGTGGGGAAATGCACCCATTCAGGGAGAGTCTCAACTTTAGTTAGTTTTCATGATTTAGATTTAGTTTTGAGAGGGAGATTCTCTCCTCTCTCTTAGGATTAGGATTTAGGATTTCTCTTAGTTTTAGGAGTGACTCTCAATCCCAGGTTTCAATGTTCTTTTACTTTATATTTATCTCTTACTTTCAGATACTTTAATGCTTATATTAGTTATGTTGCCTATTTGGCTTATGAATTCTTCCATGTTACAGATTACATCTTTGAATTAATGTTATTTGAGGTATTTCAGTTTAATATTGCTTTCTCTTATTTACATTATTGTTATTCCCATCTGAAGGCATTTTTATTCAAGTAGATTTACTTTTCTCCTTTTGGTCTTGGTTAAGAAATCAGTAACTCAGGAGTTATCAAACTCAAACATGAATGATAATTATTATATCCTTGAGAAGACGACCCGAGGTTTGAATACTTCGGTTATCAATTTATTTAGGGGTTTGTTACTTGTGACAACCAAAACGTTTGTATGAAAGGACTTTTGAAGGTTTAGAAACTATACTTGCAACGAGGATTTATCCGTAAATTTCTAGACCACGCAAAAGTTTCTCTCATCAGTGTTTCCATAGGATTCTCCCATATAATTCACTTCTTCCATTCCAGGATTCTCAGGGTCATAAGCTTCTTCTTCAGAGGAAGCTTCTTTAGTACTACCGGATGCAGCTTGCATTCTAGTCAGATTCTGAGAAATCATATTGACTTACTGAGTCAATATTTTATTCTGAGCTAATATGGCATTCAGAGTATCAATCTCAAGAACTCCTTTCTTCTGAGTCATCCCATTATTCACAGGATTTCTTTCAGAAGTATACATGAACTGGTTATTTGCAACCATTTTAATGAGTTCTTGGGCTTCTGAAGGTGTTTTCTTCAGATGAAGAGATCCACCAGCAGAGTGGTCCAATGACATCTTGGACAATTCAGACAGACCATCATAGAATATACATAAGATGCTCCATTCTGAAAGCATTTCAGAAGGACACCTTCTAATCAATTGCTTGTATCTTTCTCAAGCTTCATAGAGGGATTCACCTTCCTTCTGTCTGAAGGTTTGGACTTCCACTCTAAGCTTGCTCAACTTTTGAGGTGGAAAGAATTTTGCCAAGAAAGCATTGATCAACTTTTTCCAAGAGTTCAGGCTTTCTTTAGTTTGTGAGTCCAACCATATCTTAGCTCTGTCTCTTACAGCAAAGGGGAAAAGCATAAGTCTGTAGACCTCGGGATTAACCCCATTGGTCTTAACAGTGTCACAGATTTGCAAGAATTCAGCTAAGAACTGATGAGGATCTTCCAATGGAAGTCCATGAAACTTGCAATTCTGTTACATTAGAGAAACTAATTGAGGCTTAAGCTCAAAGTTGTTTGCTCCAATTGCAGGAATTGAGATGCTTCTTCCATAGAAGTCGGAAGTTGGTGTAGTAAAGTCACCAAGCACCTTCCTTGCATCTCCACCATTGTTGTTGGGTTTGGCTGCCATATCTACTTCTTTTTTAAAAATTTCTGTAAGGTTCTCTCCAGAGTATTGTGCTTTAGCTTCTCTTAGCTTCCTCTTCAGAGTCCTTTCAGGTTCAGGATCAGCTTCAACAAGAATGACTTTATCCCTATTTCTGCTCATATGAAAAAAAAAGAGAACAGAAAAGAAGAGAAATCCTCTATGTCACAGTATAGAGATTCCTTTATGTGAGTATAAGAATAGAAGAATAGAAGAATGAGGTAGAGAGAGAATAAGAGGAATTCGAACACAGAGAGAGGGAGAGGGTTCGAATTATGAGTAGAAGAGAAGTGTTAGTAAATAATTAAATAAATAGAAAGAGATGAGAGAGAGTATTCGAATTTTAAAAAGAGGGAGAAGAAAAATATTTTTATTTTTATTTAATTAATTAAGTTAGAATTCAAAATTTAAGAAAAGAAATAAAATAAAAGTAGAATTTAAAATAATTAGTTAACTAAAATTTTTTTTGAAAAAGTGGTTAGTTGTTTTCAAAAATTAGAAGTGGAAAAGTAATTAGGTGGTTTTGAAAAAGATAAGAAATAGTAAACTTTTTAAAATTAAAACAAACAAGTCAAGTGGTTAATTGAAAAAGATTTGAAAATAAATTTTGAGAAGATAAGAAGTTAGAAAAAGATTTTAAAATTAAATTTTGAAAAAGATATGATTGAAATTTATTTTGAAAAAGATTTGAAAAAGAAATTTAAAAAGATTTGATTTTTAAAATTAAAGTTGATGACTTGACTAACAAGAAACTAAAAGATATGATTCTAGAATTTAAAGATTGAACCTTTCTTAATAGGAAAGTAACAACTTGAAATTTTTGAATCAAAATATTAATTGTTAGTAAAATTTTCGAAAATGTGAAATAAAAATAAGAAAAATATTTTGAAAATTTATTTAAGAAATTCGAAAATATTAAGAAGAAAAATGAAAAAGATTTGATTTTTGAAAATGATTTGAAAAGATAAAGTTTTTAAATTGAAATTTTGACTTGACTAATAAGAAACAACTAAATTTTAAAAATTTTTGACTAAGTCAACCCAAAATTTCGAAATTTATGAGAAGAATAAGGAAAAGATATTATTTTTAATTTTTTTGAATTAATGAAGAAAGAGAAAAATAACAAAATGACACAAGACATAAGAATTTAAGATCAAAACAACTAATGCATGCAAGAACACTTTGAATGTCAAGATGAACACCAAGAACACTTTGAAGATCATGATGAACATCAAGAACATATTTCTGAAATTTTTTTTAAGAAAAGAAACACATGCAAGACACCAAACTTAGAAATTTTTTTAATGTTTAGACACTATGAACTCGAAAATGCATATGAAAAATAACAAAAAACACAAAACAAGAAAATCACAAGATTAAACAAAGAAAATTATCAAGAACAACTTGAGGATCAAGAAAGAACACATGATGAATTTTTGAAAATCTAAGAAAAATTAAAAACATGCAGTTGATACCATACTTAAAATTTGACACAAGACTTAAACAAGAAACACAAAATTTTTTTGATTTTTATTATTTTATTAATTTTTTTGTATATTTTTCAAAATTATTTTGGAAAAAGAAAATAAAGAAATTCAAAATTTTTAATAAGAATTCCAGGATTCGTGCAATGTTTGTCTAAAGTTTCGGTCCAAAAGAATTAGACATGGCCAAATGGCCAGCCAAGCTTTAGCATAACAAATACAGACATGTCCGTTCTACAATGGAAAGTCTAAAGCCTCGGTCCAAAAGATTAGACATGGCTTAACAGCCAACCAGGCTTCAACATATCTCAAGAAGCTCTAGAATTCATTCTTAAAAATTTTTATGAATTTTTTGAAAACTAAATTTTTTTTGTTTTTCGAAAATAAAAATAAAAAACTTAAACATAAAATAAAATTACCCAATCTAAGCAACAAGATGAACCGTCAGTTGTCCAAACTCGAACAATCCCCGGCAACGGCGCCAAAAACTTGGTGCACAGAATTGTGATCACACTTTTCACAACTCCGATACAACTAACCAGCAAGTGCACTGGGTCGTCCAAGTAATAAAACCTTACGTGAGTAAGGGTCGATCCCACGGAGATTGTCGGCTTGAAGCAAGCTATGGTCATCATGTAGATCTTAGCCAGGCGGATTTAAATGGTTATGAGTTTTTGATAATTGAATGATAAATAAAACGTAAAATAAAATAAAGATACTTATGTAATTCATTGGTGGGAATTTCAGATAAGCGTTTGTAGATTCTTTGTTGCTTCTGAACCTCTGCTTTCCTATTGTCTTCTTCCAGTCATGCGTGCTCCCTTGCATGGCAAGCTGTATGATCCTCTCGGATGAAAAATACCAGGTACAGCTACTGTATGGCTAATCTTCTGTCGGTTCTCACTAGCGTCGGAATAGGATCTCTCTTTCCTTTTGCACACTGTCACTGCACCCAACATTCGCGAGTTTGAAGCTCGTCACAGTCATCCTTTCCCAGATCCTACTCAGAATACCACAGACAAGGTTTAGACTTTCCGAATCTCAGGAATGCTGCCAATTGGTTCTAGCCTCTACCACGAAGGTTCTAATCTCACGGACTCGGTCCATGGATTAGAGACCCAAGAGATTATACTCCGGCTGTCGTCCAATGACTACGTTGAACATCACGTAGACCGCTTGTGGTTGTCAGGCACGCGGATCTTGGCTAAGCGAGTAACGAAGATAGTGGGTGATTGTCACGGGTCACCCCTTCATTCTGACTTAATTGAATTAAGTACAAGAGTATATCTTGGAGAAGAAGTAAGCGTGAATTGAAAGAGAAACAATAGTACTTGCATTAATTCATGAAGAACAGCAGAGCTCCGCACCTTAATCTATGAGCTGTAGAAACTCCACCGTAGAAAATACATAAGAGAAAAAGGTCTAGGCATGGCCGTGTGGCCAGCCTCCCAAATGTAACATAAAAGTGAAAAGAGATGATAATAGGTCTCAAAAGTAATTGATTCCCTGAATACAATAGTAAAAAGTGCTATTTATACTAAACTAGTTACTAGGGATTACAGAAAATAAGTAACTAAGTGCAGATAGGGCAGAAATCCACTTCCGGGGCCCACTTGGTGTGTGCTTGGGCTGAGCATTGAGCTTTACACGTGTATAGGCATTCTCTTGAGTTAAACGCCAGCTCGGATGCCAGTTTGGGCGTTTAACTCCAGTTCTGGTGCCAGTTCTGGCATTTTACACCAGAAAAGGGTCTCTGGCTGGCGTTTGGACGCCAGTTTGGGCCATCAAATCTCGAGCAAAGTATGGATTATTATACATTTTTGGAAAGCCCAAGATGTCTACTTTCCAACGAAATTGAGAGTAGGGGTGTTCGTGGTGCGGTTTGGTTCGGTTATTTAGGAAAAAGCCATCCAATCCGATCGTTTATTAAATCTGCAGTTCGGTTTGGTTCGGTTTTTTTACTGAGACCATCCGAACCGAACCAAACCAAACCAATTAAAATCGGTTTGGTTTGGTTCGGTTTATTCGGTTTTTTTAATTATTCAAAAATATTTTAAATAAACAAAAAAATAAGAAAAAACTACATTTAACAGAGAGCAAACCCTAAATTCATTATAAGATACAAATGTCCCAATTTCACAAACCCTAGCCTCAATTTCACAAACCCTAGAATCTAACTCGATCCAAATTTATCAATTACAGAATTCAAACCCTAAACTTAATCCTAATTTTACATTAACAGAATTCAACCCATAGCAATTTCATCCATCAAAAATCAAAACATGTATTAAAATCATTGACAACGGCGGAACATAGGCAGACCAGAGGCAGAGGTGGTGGTGAAGCTGTGAGCACTGAGCAAGACGCAGTGAGCAAGTGAGCAACAAACTGCATAATTACGTAATTCACAAAATCACAAAAACAGAATTAAAGATCACCTGTAAAAACAAAATCATAGAAAAACAAAAGAAGGAGCAATCAAAATAAAATCATAGAAAAATAGATGCAGAAGCACAAAAAGCAAAATCACTAACAGAATCATAAAATAGAATTAAAAATAAAAAATGTAAACACAGAATTATAGAAAAACAAAGGCAGAAGCACAACAAAATAAAATTACCAACAGAATAATAAAAACAGAAATTGAATACCTAACTTGGAGGCAATGTCATGGACGACGACGGCGCCTGCTTGTGTGTGGAGGAGACGGTGGCTCCAGTGCGTGGAGGAAGACAAAAGCTCCTGGTGCAAGGAGGCTAGAGAGACACGGCGTAGAGGAGACGGTGGCTGCAGTGCATTGAAGACGACGAACAGAGGGAGAAAAAGAGCCACGTCGAGGAAGGGAGGGACTGAGGGAGGACCGCACCAAGAAGATGGAACCGCGACGAGGAAGGGCCGCCGCGAAGGTGCTGTCCGCGATTCCAGGGGCTGAGAGGACGGCGACTTTGTGAACGGTGGGAAGAGAGTGTGGAGAATGGGGAGTGGAGAGAGTTAGGGAATAGGGGCTTTATACGGTGAATGGCGGCTAGGTCATCTAAGGGGAAGAGGGTTTCACTTATTTATATTAGGGTTTTTAGATAAACTGGTTCGGTTCGGTTTGGTTAGGGTTTTCACTAACAAAACCGAAAACCGAACCGAACCGCAAAAAACAGCAAAAATTTTTTTTTCGGTTTTTTCGGTTTTCAGTTTATTCGGTTTTCGGTTTTTTTGGCTCGGTTGATCGGTTTTGTTTGGTTTGGATCGGTTTTGAACACCCCTAATTGAGAGCACGCCAATTGGGCTACTATAGCTCTAGAAAATCCACTTTGAGTGCAGGAGGGTTAGAATCCAACAGCATCTGCAGTCCTTTCTCAGCCTCTGAATCAGATTTTGCTCAGGTCCCTCAATTTTAGCCAGAAAATACCTGAAAGCATAGAAAAACACACAAACTCATAGTAAAGTCCAGAAATGTGATTTTTGCATAAAAACTAATAAAAACATAATAAAAAGTAACTAAAACATACTAAAAACTATGTAAAAACAATACCAAAACGGGTAAAAATTATCCGCTCATCAACTAGGAAAACAAGTCTTTGAGATTTTAATCATATTTGACCTTCATAGTCATTGATGCTCAGAGCCTTGGACCTTGCTTTTCTTTATTTTTCTTTTGCTGTTTCTTTTGCTTCAAGGATTAAGCTTTTGTTTACTTTAGAGAATTTATAATAGTTCTGTAAATTCTTGTTCCTTATGCATCAACATCCTTTGATTCAAATTCGAATATGAACTGTTCATATCATGTATTCATACTCACAGATAATACCACCATATTTAAGTTAATAATACTACTCTTTAATATAAACTCAATTTTCCATGCAATGCATCACTTCTCTTTTTTTTTTGGATTCAAGCTCAGTTAGCGGTACATGAGACAACTTTTTATAACTAAAATCAAATAACAGAATTAACAGAATAGCAAAATTAAACTAGAACCTAGGAATTGAAACAACCAAAGATCATGCAGGCACTAGGACAAAATAGCAGAAAACAGGAACATAACATAATAATAGCAGAATAAAATAGGAAGTGAAAAAGAGACTAAACCACCTCAGTCTCCATGGTGGGGATCTCTCTCCTATGGCTGTGGTCCATATGGTCCTCTCAGACGGTCAAAGTCCTATCTCAGTTGGAAAATCTCCTGGTGCTGAGAGTCCTGAGCAGCCCTCATCTGATTAAGAGTGGAGGTGAGATATTCCCAGCGGTTGTCTTGTGTCACCCTCATCTGCTCCATGGATGCATTGAACTACTGCCAGTGGCTATCCTATGTGATTCTCATATGCTCAATAGAGGAAGTAAGCTGCTGCCAATACTCCTGAAGTGGGAAGTAATGTCGCTGAGGTAATGGAGGATGGTCCTATTGAGCTTCCTCCTCAACTTGATCTTCTCTGGGGACCCTATGCTGTTCCCTAAGGCTCTCCATGGTCTTCTTAGTAATTGGCCTCTCAACAGGAATAGGGAAGTCATTATCCACCTTTACCTTTGCTGCTTAATATAGGCAGTAAATCAGATAGGGAAAACCAAGTTTAGCCTTCTTAAGAGGATTAGAGGCAATGTTATATATCTATTGTGGAATAATGTTATCTACCTTGACCACATCTCCTTTCATGATACAGTGAATCATGACCGCCCGGTCCACAGTGCATTCGGACCGGTTACAAGTTGGCATGATAGACCTTCGGATGAAGTCTAACCATCTCCTAGCTATAGGAAGAAGATCAGTGCTCTTCAGTTGGTTTGGCTTCTCTTCTGCACCTATTTTCCACTGAGAACTCAGAATGCATATTTCTTCAAGTACTTGGTCCAGTTGCTGATCTCTATGCATCCTCTCACTGTAACAAGCAGATGTATGATAAAGAGGTAGCAGATGGAGGGCACGTCGGATGTTTCTTTCACTGAAATCAATAACCTTTCCTCTCACATAGCTCTGATAGTTCTTTTCATTGACCGCATCAACATCCTTGTAAGTGACCCAGAGATTTCCATAAAATTCTTGGACCATTAATTGTCCAACCTCAGTGTGTGGGTTTCACAGAAATTGCCACCCTTTCCTCTGAATTTGAAATTGAATTTTTGGATATTCATCCGGTTGCAGTGCAAATTTCACATCCGGAATTACAGTCTTCTTGTAAGTATTTTTATAAAAGTGTTCCTCATGGAGCTTGGAGCGGAACCTCTCTGCATTATAAGAACTGGTGGCTGGCTCTTTGCCTTTCTGCTTCTTTGAGGACTCAATGGTTTTGGTGCCATTACAATGAACAGAAAAAAAATACAAGTGAAGCTGGCGCCTAACTTCGTGTGAACACCCTTTCTGGCACCTAACCTGAGGATTCCAGTGCCTAACGTTGCTTGTAATTTACACCTGGCGCCTAACTTGAGAAAACTCAAGTTAAGTGCAACCTCAAAAAAAATTTTTTTTTGGCGCCTAGGTGGAGACCTGGCAGCAACCAATCCTCCAAGAACGCCTTGTGTGGCGCCTAACTTCAAGGAGGTGAAGTTAGGCGCCAAGCCTCCAGTAGCTAACTCCAAATGGCACGCATGACTGGCGCCTAACTTCAAGGAGTGAAGTTAGGCGCCACCTTGTCCGCAACAACTTCCTCTAGGGTGTCTGAAACTCTGTCTTAATGCACCTGTTTCTATTCTAATCACTCTGCATGATCAAAATACACATAAAACAAAGGAAAAACAGTAGAAACTCAAACAAAACTAAATAATTAAAAAAAATCAAAGTAAAAATCAAACTTAAGGATACGAAAACATCGGGTTGCCTCCCGACAAGCGCTTCTTTACCGTCATTAGCTTGACGGTTAGTTCTGCTAGTTCAGTAGATGAGTTGACCTTTGGTGATCAATCTCGCTTCCAAGGTAGTGCTTCAACCTCTGACCATTCACTATAAACCTTCTGTTAGAACTCTCTTCCTGAATTTCCATATGACCATACGGTGATGCTCTAGTTACCACAAATGGTCCTGACCACCGGGATTTCAGCTTCCCAAGAAAGAGTTTGAGCCTTGAATTGAATAATAGCACTCCCTGACCTAGCTCAAAGACTCTTATGGCAATCTTCTTGTCATGCCATATCTTGGTTCTCTCTTTATAGAGCTTGACATTCTCATAGGTAGAGTATCTGAATTCATCAAGCTCATTTAGCTGAAGCATCCGCTTATTCCTGCAGCTTGGGCATCAAAGTTCAGAAACTTTATTTCCCAGTATGATCTATGCTCCAACTCAATTAGCAAGTGACAGGCTTTACCATAGACTAACTGATAAGAGGATATGCCAATAGGAGTCTTGTATGTTGTCCGGTATGCCCAGAGAGCGTCATCAAGCTTCCTAGACCAATCCTTTCTTGAGATACTGACGGTCTTCTCTAGAATCCTCTTGAGTTCTCTATTAGAGACCTCAATCCGTCCACTTGTCTGAGGGAGATAAGGGGTTGCCACTTTATGACGGACTCCATATCTCTGCAGAAGTGAGTCCAGCTGTTGGTTGTAGAAGTGACTTCCTCCATCACCAATGAGTGTCTTTGGGACACTAAACCGGCTGAAAATATATCTCTGGAGAAAGCTCATCACCACCTTGGCATCATTGGTGGGCAAAGCCACAGCTTCCACCCATTTGGACACATAATCAACTGCCACTAAGATATAAGTGTTGGAGTATGAGGGTGGGAAAGGTCTCATGAAGTCAATACCCCACACATCAAATAACTCAATCTCAAGAATTCCCTGCTGTGGAATCTCATGGTTGGCAGAAAGATTCTTAGTTCTCAGACATTTGTCATAGTTCTTCACAAATACTCTTGAGTTCCGGAAGAGAGTCAGCCAGTAAAAATCGCTCTGAAGAACTTTTGTAGCTGCCCTTTCACCATCAAAGTGGCCTCCATAATCAGAGCCATGACAATACAAACGAATCTGCTGTGTCTCCTCATCTAAGGCACACGTCCAGATTATACCATATGAGCATCTTTTAAAAAGATAAGGATCCTCCTAAAAGTAGTACTTTGCATTAGTCAGCAGCTTCTTAATTTGTTGTTTACTATACTCCTTGGGGATGAACCTCATGGCTTTGTAATTTGTAATATCCGCAAACCATGGAGCCTGCTGAATGACAAAAAATTTGCTCATCCGGGAGTGTTATAGTCACAACTGTGGGTGATTGCATTCCTTTTTCAGGTTCAATTCTAGAAAGATAGTCAACCACTTGATTTTCTGATCCCTTCCTGTCCTTGATCTCAATATCAAACTCCTGAAGGAGCAGCACCCATCTGATTAATCTTGGTTAGTGTCCTGTTTGGTTAGAAGGTACTTCAAAGCAGCATGATCAGTATAAACAATAACCTTAGAACCAATTAAATAGGACCTAAACTTATCAACAGCATACATAACAACTAATAATTCTTTTTCTGTAGTTGTGTAATTCTTTTAAGCATCATTTAAGACGCAACTAGCATAGTAAATGACGTGCATAAACTTGCCTTGTCTCTATCCTAAAATAGCTCCTATAGCATAGTCACTAGCATCACATTAATTCAAATGGTAAATCCCAGTCAGGAAGAGCTATGATGGGAGTAGAGGTAAAGTTTGCTTTCAAAGTTTCAAAGGCATGCAGACAGTCAGTATCAAAGATAAAAGGAACATCAGCAACCAATAGGTTGCTCAGAGGTTTAGCAATTTTAGAAAAATCCTTTATGAATCTTCTGTAAAATCCAGCATGACCCAAGAAACTCCTGACTGCCTTAACATTGGTTGGTGGTGGCAATGTTTCAATCACCTCCACCTTTGCTCTATCAAACTCAATTCCCTTTCTTGAAATCCGCTGGCCAAGAACAATACCTTCTATAACCATAAAATGACATTTCTCCCAATTTAAAACAAGGTTTGATTCTTGGCACCGTTTCAAGACCAGAGATAAATGCTTAAGGCAGGATTCAAAAGAATTACCAAAAATAGAAAAATCATCCATAAATATCTCAATAAACATTTCAACCATATCAGAAAAAATTGAAAGCATACACCTCTGAAAAGTTGCTGGGCATTACAGAGTCCAAATGGCATTCTCCGATAAGCAAATACTCCAAAAGGACATGTGAATGCCATCTTTTCTTGATCTTGAGGGTCCATTGCAATTTGGTTATATCCAGAATATCCATCTAGAAAACAATAAAAAGCATGACCAGCTAACCTCTCAAGCATCTGATCAATGAAAGGCAAGGAGAAGTGATTCTTCTGTGTAGCAGTGTTGAGCCTTATGTAATCTATACACATTTGCCATCCTGTGACAGTTCTTGTGGGAATTAGCTCATTCTTTTCATTCTTGATCACTATCATCCCTCCTTTCTTGGGAACTACCTACACAGGACTCACCCAAGGGCTGTCATCCCTCATTTTTTGGACCACCTCTTTCATGGTTGGATTTAGCCTCCTTTGTGGTTGCACAACTGGTTTAGCATCATCGTTAAAAAGGATCTTGTGCATACACTTGGTTGGACTAATCCCCTTTAAATCACCAATGATCCATCCAAGAGCCATTTTATGACTCTTGAGCACTGTGAGAAGCACCTCTTCCTCCCCAGGCTTCAAGGAAGAGCTAATAATCACTGGATATGAATGATTTTTACCTAGGAACACATTTCAAAGAAGGAGGCAAGGGCTTTAGTTCAAGCTTAAGGACTTCTCCCTCCATATTAGGCGTGCTCATCATGTCCTTCTGAGGTGGTGAATCATCAATCTCAAGCAAATCATCCTCAGAGAGAGGATCCAGACCATCATCAAGTAACTTAGTTTCTAGCACCTCTTGAACCGGTAGTTTAACAACATCAACTCTCATACACCTCTCAGAATCATTAGGGTGTTTAATAGCTCCAAACACATTAAGGACCATTGGTGCACGAATTGTGAATCAAAGAGAATACAAAGTTTAGATCTGAAATGTCATGAGATACAAAATAAGTCTCTAAAAGTTGTTTAAATACTAAACTAGTAGCCTAGGTTTACAAAAATTGGATAAACTATGATGGATGATGCAGAAATTCACTTCTGGGGCCCACTTCTGTGTGCTGGGGCCCACTTGGTGTGTGCTGGGAATTGAGACTTAAGCAATTCACGTGCAGAGGCCATTTGTGGAGTTGAACGCCAGTTTTTGTGCCAGTTTGGGCGTTCAACTCCAGTTTTTGATCCTTTTCTGGCGCTGGACGCCAGAATTGGGCAGAGGACTGGCGTTGAACGCCAGTTTACGTCATCTATTCTTGTGCAAAATATGGACTATTATATATTGCTGGAAAGCCCTGGATGTCTACTTTCCAACGCAATTAGAAGCACGCCATTTCAAGTTCTGTAGCTCTAGAAAATCCACTTTGAGTGCAGGGAGGTCAGAATCCAACAGCATCAGCAGTCCTTTTTCAGCCTGAATCAGATTTTTGCTCAGCTCCTTCAATTTCAGCCAGAAAAATACCTGAAATTACAGAAAAACACACAACTCATAGTAAAGTCCAAAAATATGAATTTTTCCTAAAAACTAATAAAAATAGACTAAAAACTAACTAAAACATACTCAAAACTATATGAAATTATCCCCAAAAAGCGTATAAAATATCCGCTCATCACAACACCAAACTTAAACTGTTGCTTGTCCTCAAGCAACCAGACAAATAAAATAGAAGACTAATAGGTTGAGAAGCAATAATATCTCAGAGTTTTTGATTGAAGCTCAGATCCTAATTAGATGAGCGGGACTAGTAGCTTTTTACTTCTGAACAGTTTGGGCATCTCACTTTATCCATTGAAGCTCAGAGTGATTGGCATCTATAGGAACTCAGAATTCAGATAGTGTTATTGATTCTCTTAGTTCAATGTGATGATTCTTGAACACAGCTTCTTTATGAGTCTTGGCCGTGGCCCTAAGCACTTTGTTTTCCAGTATTAC
>NC_029789.2:25762696-25763009 GCF_000816755.2 Arachis ipaensis
GTTATGGAATTTTCGAAAATTTTAAGAAAGATTATTTTTGAAAACACCAAACTTAAAGTTTGGCACAGGATTTAATAGAAAGATTATTTTTGAAAAAGGTTTTAAAAAAATATGATAGCCAATTACCATGAACATAAACACCACGTTCTAAATAACTGAGCTATAAATTTAAAGTGTTTTAACAAGGGATAAATACTAAAAGACTTTAAACCAAAAAAGAGAATTTTTTTTCCTAATCTAAGCAACAAAATAATCCGTCAGTTGTTCAAACACGAACAATCCCCGGCAACGGTGCCAAAAACTTGGTGCACGA
>NC_029789.2:25763047-25781909 GCF_000816755.2 Arachis ipaensis
CAAAAATTGGATAAACTATGATGGATGATGCAGAAATTCACTTCTGGGGCCCACTTCTGTGTGCTGGGGCCCACTTGGTGTGTGCTGGGGCTGAGACTTAAGCAATTCACGTGCAGAGGTCATTTGTGGAGTTGAACGCCAGTTTTTGTGCCAGTTTGGGCGTTCAACTCCAGTTTTTTATCCTTTTCTGGCGCTGGACGCCAGAATTGGGCAGAGGACTGGCGCTGAACGCCATTTTACGTCGTCTATTCTTGTGCAAAGTATGGACTATTATATATTGCTGGAAAGCCCTGGATGTATACTTTCCAACGCAATTGGAAGCACGTCATTTCGAGTTCTGTAGCTCCAGAAAATCCACTTTGAGTGCAGGGAGGTCAGAATCCAACAGCATCAGCAGTCCTTTTTCAGCCTGAATCAGATTTTTGCTCAGCTCCTTCAATTTCAGCCAGAAAAATACCTGAAATTACAGAAAAACACAAAACTCATAGTAAAGTCCATAAATATGAATTTTTCCTAAAAACTAATAAAAATAGACTAAAAACTAACTAAAACATACTCAAAACTATATGAAATTATCCCAAAAAAGCGTATAAAATATCCGCTCATCAACCACCTATTCTTCATTGACCTTCAGGGTTAATTCACCCTTTTGCACATCAGTCAGAGCTCTACCTGTAGCTAAAAAGGGTCTTCCAAGAATAATAAAGGACTTTTTATCCTCTTCCATATCCAATATGACAAAATCAAAAGGAAAAATAAATGGACCCACTTTCACAAGTAAATTTTCAACAACCCGTACAGAAATTTTAATAAAAAGATCAGCAAGTTGAATAGAAATATGAGTGGGTTTTACCTCATCAATTTGGAGCTTTTTCATCACTGCAAGTGGTATAAGGTTGATGCTAGCTCTAAGATCACATAAAGCTCTCTGAATAGTGATATCCCCAATGGTGCAAGAAATTACAAAGCTCCCTGGATCCTGCATCTTCTCAGGAAGGTTATGTTGAATAATAGCACTGCATTCCTTTGTCAAACCATTGTCTCACTTTTCTTCTAATTACTCTTGTTAGTTAATGGTTCTTTCATGAATTTAGTATAGAGAGGCATTTTCTCAAGAGCCTCAGCAAAAGAAATGTTGATTTGAAGCTTCTTGAAGACTTCTAAAAATCTAGAAAATTGCTTGTCTTTGGAATCCTTCTGGAGTCTCTGAGGGTATGGCATTTTAGGCTTGTACTCAGGAGCCTTAGGCAATGTAGGATGAGTGTTAAGAGAGACTGGAAATGGGTTATCTGCACGCCTAGGATGGGCGTGTTCCACCTCCTCTATCTTCTCCTCCTGAGCTTCTTTTTCAGCTAGCTCCTCATTGACCTTGGTCTCAGAACCAGCTACTTAACCACTTCTCAATTGAATAGCCTTGTAGTCTTCTCTTGGATTTACCACTGTATCACCAGGGAGGGTATTAGGAGGTCTCTTAGGCACTTGTTTGCTCAACTGGCCCACTTGCACTTCCAAGTTTCTGAGTGAAGCTCTAGTCTCCTGCATAAAACTTGCCAGTAGTAATTCCAGATCAGTGTTCTTCTGTGGTTGAGACGTTGCTTGTTGAGGTGGTTGTCGTTGAGATGACTGAAACTGACAGTTATTAAAATTATTCTGTTGAAAACCACCCTGAGGATTATTAAAACTCTGTGGCCTCTGAAGTTGCTCTATCCACCCCAGATTTGGGTGATTTCTCCACCCCTGATTAAAGGTCTTAGGATATGGATCATTATTGGGGTTTCTTGGAGTATTCCCTATGTAGTTGACCTGTTCAGGAGGAAATTGAGCATAGTCATAATTCTCACATTGAATGAAGCCACCATTCATGTCATAAGGAGCCTCTTGAGGAGTATTCTGAGTACTAACAGCTGAAACCTGCATCCCACTCAAGTGTTGAGTAAGCATATTGATTTGTTGGGACATAACCTTGTTCTGAGAGGGTCTCATCCTCTTTCTTCCTGAAGGTCTGAACATCCACCTTAATTTGGTCAGCTTCTGTGGTGGGAAGAATTTGGACAAAAATCCACTGACTACCTTATCCCAAGTGTCTAGGCTCTCCTTGGGCTGAGAACCTAGCCACAGCTTTGCTCTATCCTTCACAGTAAATGGAAAGAGCATGAGCTTGTAAACCTCAGGATTCACTCCATTTGTTTTCACAGTGTTACAAATCTGCAGGAAGTTAGAGATAAATTGGTTTGGATCTTCCTACCGGAGTCCATGATACTGACAGTTTTGCTACACCAGAGTGACTAACTGAGGCTTCAACTCAAAGTTGTTTGCAGCTATAGGAGGCACCACAATACTGTTCCCATAGAAATTTGGATTGGGAGCAGTGTATGAAACAAGCACTCTCCTAGGTTATTCATTCTCATCATGATTTATCACATTGGCATTAACAGCACGATTAGGATCTATAGTGGAGTCTGCAGCTTCCTTTTGAAAGGTCTCACTTAGATTTTCACTAGCTTTGTAAAGCCTAGCATGTTGTAAGAGTCGCCTCAAAGTCCTCTCAGGTTCAGGATCAAAATCGATAAGAGGTTTCTTGTCCCTGTTCCTGCTCATAAACAAACAGAAAATATGAAAAGTAGGATTCTCTACATCAGAGTGCAGAGAATTCCCAGTGAGGTAACCTATGTAAAGAAATCAAATAAAATAACTTAATTAATTAAGGCAAAAGAATTCAAAAATTATAAATAAAAATTAAAATGAAAATTTCAAAATTTAAAGAAAATTGAACAGGAAAATTAAATTAAAAATAACTAGGTAACACCAAACTTAATTCCATAAATTAAGGAAAAGTAATTGCACTAATTTTCAAAAATTAAGGAGCAAAAATTAAATAAAATTAAAGCTAAAACACGTAATCTAAGCAATCAAAAAACTGGTAGTTGTCAATCATAGTGAATCCCCGGCAACGATGCCAAAAACTTGGTGCGGGATTTATAACCCACAAACTAACCGGCAAGTGCATCGGGTCGTACCAAGTAGTAATTCAAGTGAATGAGGGTTGATCCCACGAGGATTAATGGACTAAGCAACAATGATTGAATAATTTACTTAGTTAGACAAGCAGAAAAGAGTGTTTGGGTCTCAATTGCATTAACAGTAGATTCAAAAAATCAGAAAACAAGCAGTAAACGGGTTGTGAAATATATGAGTAAAACAGTTAAGGTTTCAGAGATGTTTATTTTCCAGATTAACTTTTCTTACCAACTACTTTAATCATGCAAGATTTAATTCATGGCAAACTATATGTGACTAAACCCTATTTCTTAGACCTTTTTAGTCTCCTATAACCTTCATCAACCGCCAATTCCTTGGTCACTTGATTCCAATTAAAGGGTTAAGTTCAAAACAAGTTTATGTGCCACAGAAACCCTAATTATCCAAATATAAGGGTCATACTTCTGTTCCACCCAGATTTATAAGATGAAGAACGAAAACAATTCTTGAATTTAAAATCAATACATGAATTAAAATAGAAAAGTAATAGTATTAATCCATAGAATAAATAGAGCTCCTAACCTTAAGAGGGGAGGTTTAGTTGCTCATGGTTCAGAGAGAAAACAAGGATTCTGAAAAACTGTAAAGTGCAGAATGAGGTGGGAGAAAAAGAGAAGAGCCCGAAGGGCTTATTCTTTTCCCCTTTTATATCTAATCCTAATTAATGTAAAATATGTTTTCTAAAACTAAATAATATCTTTTCCTATTTATAAATAAATTAAATTTTTATCAAAATTAAATAACATCTTCGCTGCTTGCTTCATCATGTGCTGGGACCACTTCTTTAATTTGGGCTGGTGCCTAACTTGGAAAATCCCAAGTTAGGTGCCACTATGGCAACCTAGAATTGACTTGTTTTGCTTCAACTGGTGCCTAACTTGGATAATCCCAACTTAGGCGCCAGCCTACCCGTATGGTATTGGCGTGTAAGTTCTCCTTTGGCACCCAATTTGGAGAATCCCAAGTTAGGCACCACCAAGGCCATACAGTATGAAAGCAAAGTGTATACTATTATACATTGTTGGAAAGCTCTGGAAGTTAGATTTCCAATGCCACTAAAATCAAATCAATTGGACCTCTGTAGCTCATGTTATGTTTGTTAGAGTGCAAGAAGGTCATGGTTGATAGCATCATTCACTTTCTGCTCTTTTTCTACAAAACTCCGTCAAATCCATCCGAATACTACCTGAAATAAACAGAATTGCACACAACTCAAAGTAGCATTCATAGTGACTAAAAAGTATTTAAATCTTGATTAAACTTACAAATTCGAATGCAAATTCACCAGAAAAAGATAGGAAAGATGCTCACGCATCACAACACCAAACTTGAATTGTTGCTTGTCCTCAGGTAACCAAAACTATTGCAAACTTAGGATGTAAATTTAAATGTGAATAGAGTACTCAATTAAGCTCCTGTCTCTTCTTAAAGTGGAGTTTATACATTGCAATTCTAAATAGGTTTGGCATCTCACTGTCCTTCGAATAAGAGGAATGTCACTGCCATTTGGAATTAGAATCCGGATAATATTATGAATTTTCTGGCCTTTTCACCTTAGGTTAATCCTTGAATACAACAAACTTTCTTTCATTCCCTTTTCTTTGGTGCTTTGCACCTTGATCCTAGCCGTGACTTTAAATGCTTTATCTCAAGTTGCACTTGACACAAAAACACCACAAGCACTTAACCGGGGAACTCTCCTTTAGTTCTGATTTTTCTTTCAGGTACTCCCAGATAATGGTGCTTAAATCCTTTGGCATACTCTGTTAAACGTACTTGATCTCGACTCTTAGTGCTCTGTCTCAAGAATTACTTGACACATTTACACTACAAGCATATGATTAGGAAAACAACTCTTTGAGCTTTTAATCATAGGTGACCTTCCTAGTCATTGATACTTAGAGCCTTGGACCTTGCTTTTCTTTATTTTTCTTTTGCTGTTTCTTTTGCTTCAAGGATTAAGCTTTTGTTTACTTTAGATAATTCATAATAGTTCTCTAAATTCTTGTTTCTCATGCATCAACATCCTTTGATTCAAATTCGAATATCCACTGTTCATATCATGCATTTAGACTCACAGATAATACCACCACATTTAAGTTAATAATACTACTCTTTAATATAAACTCAATTTTCCATGTAATGCATCACTTCTCTTTTTTTTTTTGGATTCAAGCTCAGTTAGCGGTACATGAGACAACTTTTTATAACTAAATGCAAATAGCAGAATTAACAGAATAGCAAAATTAAACTAAAACATAGGAATTGAAACAACCAAAGATCTTGCAGGCACTAGGACAAAATAGCAGAAAACAGATACATAACATAATAATAGCAGAATAAAATAGGAATTGAAAAAGGGACTAAACCACCTCAGTCTCCATGGTAGGGATCTCTCTCCTTTAGCTGTGGTCCATATGGTCATCTCAGATTGCCAAAGTCTGTCTCAGCTGGGAAATCTCCGGGCGCTGAGAGTCATGGGCAGCCCTCATCTGATCAAGGGTGGAGGTGAGATATTTCCAGCGGTTGTCTTGTGTCACCCTCATCTGCTCCATGGATGCATTGAATTGCTGCTAGAGGCTATCCTGTGTAATTTTCATCTGCTCAATAGAGGAAGTAAGCTGCTACCAGTACTCCTAAGGTGGGAAGTAATGCCCTTGAGGTAATGTAGGATGGTCCTGTTGAGCTTCCTCCTCAACTTGATCTTCTCTGGGGACCATATGTTGTTCCTTAAGGCTCTCCATGCTGTTCCCTAATGATTACCATCGGATTAATCTAACGGTAACTTTGGCGCCATTTCATGTGTTTAGGTGCCAAGTTACTATCGTATATATCTGATGGCAATATTTTTTATTTTGTTTGGCACAGTTAAGCCACAATCAGTAGTCAAATTAAAACTCTTGTTAACAAAACTGTTAGCAGAAATCTAAAATTAGCAGAAATTAACAAATTATTTTATTAAAAATAAATGGTATGAATACAATAAAATGCCACAGAAGTAGAAAACAAGAAGTAGACAAACAAAAAATGAAACCCTACAGATCCCGGTAATTGTCGTCGTCGTCGTCGTCCCCCTGCTGAGCTGGCGGAGTAGGTGCTGATGTTGATGCCCCACCAGCAGCGTTGCTACTAGAACCAGCAGTGCCACTGCCTCCAGTGTGCATTTGCTAGTTGTACACCTCCACCTGCTCTTAAAACTGATCTAGCTGCTCCAGCTTCTCTGTTAGGTCCGAGCTGATGGCAACGGCTCCTCCCACGTGTGCAAGAAGGTCGGTGTACCTCTGCTCAGACTCCTCTACTTGCGGGTGAAGCTCTTGTGTCAGCTTTTGCACCTCCTCCCTTAAGTTGATAACTTCCTGGGGATCGGATGGGCTAGTGGTAGAGGCATGGGCAGAGGAAGCCGCCAATGCGGAGGAGCGGAGGCCACTGGTGGTCGCACCCCTTACGAACGTCGCTCATCATCTGCTGAAAACATTTAGCTATCTGGTGGTCGTAGATCTTCTTGATCATGAGATTATGCTCCTCCGAAATAAAATAGAGTTCAAATACAGTTAATTACTTCAACTTTATTGGGTTCTTATCGCCCACTTCTGAAACCATCGATCTCTGGTCTCAACTGAGATATGCGTGTAGGTTGGTCACGGGTAGTCGTACATCAACTTAATGATATTGGAGATCTACTGTGTGCAAGCATTGGGGTTTGGTACGAACCTAGCAGAGAAAAAATCTAACATTAACAAACACATAGAAACACATAAACTTAAGATTAACAAATGTAAGATTACAAAATTGTATGTACTCACGCCTGCATGTCATCGGGTCAAATCCTCAACCGGATGACGGGTGGTGGTAGAGGGGCATTTTGCTCGGGGGTACTGGAGGAATCACCCACCGCGGACTCTATCATCATTGGATTTATAGGACGCATAGCAGAAGGAGGCACATAGTTTAGGTTTGAGACCATGATAAATTATTGGTCTGCTTGACCCACTTTAATGTCACAAGGGTCGACGGGATACTCGGGGTAGAGGGCGATGACTGGGCAATCGTTGGGGATTCAGTGGAAGCCCGCCCACTTGACTTGCCTCTGCTACTGGTAGTCATGTCTGCACAATGAATATATTACTAACACTAATCAAAATACAATTAAATTCACTAACTCTAAACATATTAATAACATAACAAGCACTGATAAATAATAACATAAGAAAAATCTCAAGAAATAAGAAATAATTATAACAAATATGAGAAAAGGTATGAATAACAAAAAATTATAACAAATAACCCAAAACACTTAAAATAAGAATTTTAAGGAGGAACCAATTTATGTCACAATTAACACAAATATCTATCAACCCTAAACATAAGTTTAATACTTTCAAAAGCATATTAATAAAAATTTTGACAAAGTCTTCTCTAAAATTCGGATTTTTCCACCCCTCAAGGGTTCCATCCAAACCAGCATATAAGGGTTGAAATCCTAATCCACCCACCAAGAGGCTTCAATCATTTTTACTCATCAACTCAAATGCACGGTACATTTAATATATATTCAAAGGAATATAACTTTGTAAAATAAACAAACACTAAATCATATAATTTATTTTAATTTCTTCATCATCAAACCAATTTTAATAATCCGAATAATCAACACAAATCTAACATAATCAACACAAATCATATTTTATAATAACTAATAACAAATACGAATAAAACCTAAATTACCATATGATAACCAAAACGCCAAGTCTACATTAAGTTAACCCTACATCCTAAATTAGCATATAATAATCAAATCCTAAATCCCTAAATTAACATGTAAATAAATTTTAAATTATAATGTATATAAGCGGGAGATGCTTGGAACCTAACGGCGATAGAGGGAGATGAAGCAGCGGTGGTGCTGGACAGCGACGGCGGCGGTGTGTTACTGGACGGGTGACGACGGCGGGAACGGGTAAAGAGAGAAACAGAGAAGAGGGATTTAGAGAGAGAGGCTTTTCGAAATGAAGAGGGAGAGACGTTCACACTCTCAATTTTAGGGATGATTACTATCGGATTTACTGTCGGATTTATCCGATGGTAACTCCTTGCTGTTACAAAAACACAACGTTTAACTAAAATGGCTTACCGTTAGATTTTACCGATGGTAAATCTGACGCTAAAGTTCACGCCTATTCCCTCACATTTTCTGCCAAGTATTACCCACGAATTTACTGTCAGAAAAGTTAATCCAACGGTAACTATTTGACGTAATGAATCCAATCACAAACCCTACATAAATCCATCGGTAAAGCCGATGGTAACTCGAGACGCTAAATCCGACAGTACTCGGCGTATTTCTTGTAGTGGAAGAGCCGAACGTAAGCATAGACATATAGTGGAGGTTTGATTAGCTATATTAGAAAGAGCATCTATTCCCATTTCTCACTAGGATGATGCTTTTTTGTCAGCAATATATATAATAAATCGTTTACTTCCTCCATTACATCAAATAAAACTCCATTTGAATTAATGCACAATCATGCTCCAGACTATTCTATCCTTAGAGTATTTTGATGTGCTTGCTATCTATATTTGTGGCTATATAATGAAAATAAACTTGTTGTAGGTCTCAAATATCAGTATTTTTAGACTATGCTGCTAACCACCACACTACAGGAAAAACGCTGAGTACCGTCGGATTTAACATCGCAGAAAAGTGGTGGATTTACCGGCGGTAACGGTGTCGAATTCGTAAGATTAAGTAATTACCCGCAAAATTTAGTTTTCGATGGTAAATTTTCCAGTAATATTTGGAAAGAAACAAAAATAAATTGGTGCATCTTTTAGGGTTAGATTAACCGTAAAAAAATTCGATGGTAAATCCACTTAGTGAAACGCTGCATTTTGGTGACCTGCAATTGTTTACCGTCAGATTTTTTCGTCGGTAAATCCAACCCTAAAAAGGCCGTAAATTCAAAATGCGAACCCTCTTCCCCCTCATTCGAATTTCACTCACTCTCTCTCTCTCTCTCTCTCTCTCTCTCTCTCTCACTCATTCATTTCCTCCCTTCTCCCCAACACCACCATCTGCCGCCGTCGAAACCACCACCATCACAGCTCCCTCTCCGTCGCCGTCAACCCACCATCGAGACCCTCCCTTCTTCTTCTTCTCCCTCTTATCTTGTTGCCATTTCACCGTTAATCGTCTCCCTTGTCGGAACTGCCATGCGGCACCACAAAGCCACCACCGGCGAGCCATGAAGCCACCGTTATCACCACCATCATCGCGTTGTCGCTGCCTAGATTTGCCGCGGGTCCATCCTTCAACACAACATAATAGGGAAGCCCCTGTCCCAGTCTCCCAGTGAGTTCCCCAACCTTCGGCGACCAACGTCAGCAGCTTCTCGGTCCAATAACAACATTGTGTTATTGCAACCCCTCTCTTCCCCCTCCTTTGTTTCATCTGTTTTCCAACATCACAGGTTTTTTATTAAAATTTGTTTTTCAAATTCTATTTAGTCAGCATTGGTTCATTAGTTTGGTTTTAGTTAGTTTAGTTAGATTTAATTTTTTATTTTAGTGGATTTTAGGTTGTTAAGATAGGTTAGGTGTAGATTACTTGGTTCTGAGATTGTTGAAAGTGGTTGGATTGTCTAATTATGTTGATTCGTTGTGTTACGATTAATTTTGCTAAGATATGGCTATTGGAATTGCTGGATTTTGCTTGATTGCTGCTTGTTTTGTGTTAACTGTTGTTGGTGTGCTTGTTGATTTGGAATTGGTATTGTATATTGATGCTTGGTATCAAATTTTGCTTATTTGATTAATTTGGCATGCCAAGTGTTCGATAATATGCATCAAAGAGTTCTAAATGAAAATTTGGTTCAATCTTTAAAATCAATTCTTACTTTTACATGATTAGTGTTATTATGCATTGATGTGAATGTGAATGTTTCTAATTTACCAAGTTTAGTTTGATATGATGGATTGCTCGAGATGCTATTTCTGATTAATTCAGTTTTGAGTATATGTATTATGTACAATTGCCATGATTGAGTTATTTGAAAATTGAATCTCACTTATAATATCATATACTCTAAAACTCTTCTTTTGTAAATCCATCACATTACATCAATTCTTGAATGGCCTAAGTAATTATTAAGCTTCTTGTTGATTGTTTTCTTATTTTTAACTCGCAAATATTTTGAAATCATCTTAGACGCGCTAATTGAGTTGAATTTGAACTTTGAGAAGTGTTTGAATTATTGAACTGAATTGCTCAATATTGTTTCTAGAGTTATTTGAAATTGTCTGAATTATGTTGATTCACTATGTTACGACAGGTTTTGCCCTTTGTAGACATGACGACAGGTAGAAGTGTTGCGGATCAAGCTATTAGTCGTGGTCGTAGTCGTGGTCGTGGTAGAGGAAGGTTTCTTCTGGTACTCCCAAAATTCTGGATCTTCTCCCTCTACTCCGACTATCCCAGTAACGTCATAGGTTGCAGGTTTATCGGACCAGCTATTCATCATGGTCCTTAACCCTAACTACGCCCCTCTGTCTACGGTGACAACGCTACCTCCATCCGCTCAACGACGGACACCAAGGACCCAAAATCCTCTCATGGAAGTGAGTCATTTGATGCCCCTCCACCACCTCTGCGCCGTACAAGAACTGCGTATACGGGCTAGGGTCGTTATTTGCTAGCAACCTCCGCACCTCCACGTTGAGTCCATCGTCCACCTCTGCCACCAGTTGAGAGGAAGGCATTGATTTGAGGTCGCAGGTGCAAGAGCTCACCTATAGCCTTCACCAGTAGGCTCAGGAGCTGACTGATTATCGGGAGAGGTATCAGGAGATTCTCGCATGTTTGACGAACACGGGTTACCTCCGATTGGAGTGAAGGGAGAAGCTGGAGCGGCTTCAGCGGATGGAGGCTCAAATGGTTGTGTACCAGGCTCAGATGCACGCCACTGGCATCATTCCTGTTGGTGCCACATAGACAGCACAGCCTTCTGCGCCACCTCAGTAGGACCACGGGAACGATGACGACAACGACTACCTGGATCTTTAGTGATTTGGGCTTCGTTTTATTATTCATTGTATTTATTTGATTTATTAGAATTTTAATTTATTTGAGAATTTGATATTTAATATTACATAATTGGTTTCTGTTATTTATAAATTGATCATTAATTGTGTGAAAAATAAATTTAAATAAAAAAATTACGTCACAATTTTTTTAAAAAATGACATTATCATCGGATTAATCGAAGGAATAATCCGAGAGTAATAGTTCGAAAAATAACATATTGTGGCACCAACATTATCATTGAAAAATTTGCCAGTAACCAAATAATTTTTGGGGTAGGTAATCCGACGGTAACCATTTATTGGCAAGGTTTATACCATCTAATTTTTTCTGATGGTAAATCCGACGGTAACTTAATTATCGTCGGATTTTATTCGTCTTTTCAACAGTACTTAGCGTTTTTCTTGTAGTGCAAAAGGGTATAACTGCTTAATAAAGAATGACAAAATTATCATAACAAGGTATGTGTTATTTGATGAAACTTGCTTCCCTTACTTATCTTTATTTCCAAGTCAATCACCTACCGTTGTTAATGATAAATTAAAATATACATCTTTAAAAATGCCATTTATGAATTCTTCACACTCTGTTCAAATTTGTAGCATAATTCAAGTTACACCTCTGGTCATTCATCTATTCCTTCTACTTCTCTTTTGAATACTAACACCTCATCAACACATTCAGTCATTTTGGCTACAAATCCCTGAAATTCAGAAACCACATCCCATACTACTTCTATTCCTGAGTCTTTTGACACCATGACATCCAATTTTTTTCCACCATCTATTTTAATATCTGCTATTCAAATTGAACTTCCTTCTTGTTCTACAAATAATACTACCACAAATACTCATCCTATGATCATAAGATCAAAATCCAAACACTCTATACCCAAGGCATTTCACACTCTTTTGAACACATCTAATCATGATCCTGAATTTTTACACGCTACACCTACTGCTATCAAAACAACCTTTTCTCTTTCTCATTGGAAATCAGCCATGTTGGCTGAGCTAGAGGCTCTACACAAAACTCAAAGATATAGTTTAGTCAGTCCATCTTCCAACAATACCATTCTTAGGTCAAAATGGGATTTTGCTATTAAAAGGCACCCAAATAAAAAAGTTATGAAATACAAAGCTAGATTAGTAGCTTCGGGTAACCATTAGATTGAGGGCATAAACTTTAATAAAGTCTTCAGCCTTGTGATCAAACTAGCATCTATGGGTCATTCTCACTATTGAAATCTCTTTTAATTAAGTGGCCTATTCTTCAATATAACTTTAATAATGCTTTCCTTAATAGAAAGCTCACTGAAACTATATATCTTAAGTAACCATTAGGATTTACAAATAGAGACTCTATTCAGGTTTGCAAATTGTATAAAGCAATTTATGGTTTGCGCCAAGCTCTAAGAGTTTGGTACATTACTCTTTCGGCCACTCTTGCTAAATTTGGCCTTAAGAGCACTAAATCAGATCCTTTCTTATTTGTTAATCACTCATTTCCATCTACTATCTATGTACTTGTGTATGTTGGTGACATATTAGTGACTGGAAATAATTAGAATGCTATCCATGCTTTGATGAATCAACTAAACAACACATTTACTTATTTTTAGAAATTTCACTTATTTTCTTGGTGTTGAAGCATTTCAATTACCTTTTGGTTTATATCATTTAAGTCAAACCAAATATAATAAAGATTTATTGTCAATCACAGGGATGCTTAATGATAAACTTGTGCCTACTCCAATGATTGTGACTAAAAACTATCTCAACAAGGTTGGCATATCAAGATCCTAAGCATTATAGGTAGATTGTGGGAGGGTTATAATATTGTATCCTCACAAGGCCTGAGATTGCTTTTGTAGCAAAGAGGTAATGACCAAATCAGTACTTGAAAGATTCAAACGCTAACATTTTGGTACCTCACTATTCTTATTGACAAAATGGTCCTTAAAAGATTTTAAAATTTGACAAGCGTACCCACGAGTTCGCCGGAGCATATCTCTGGCAAGTACAGTGCTGACATGGCCACTATATTTTGATGACATGGCAAACCCTCCCTCCACCTTACTTCTTCCTTTCTTCCTTTCTTCCTTTCCAATGCACTTCTCCTTCTCCTTCCCCCTCCCCTTCCTGAATGCACTCTCCCCCCTCCCCAACCCTAATCCTTCCCTCCCCCTCCCTAACCCTAATCCCCCATCCCCAACGCACTTCCCCACTCCTCAATCCAAAATCCCCCTTTCTGAACCCTAATCCCCTTTTCCTTGCCCCTTTGAATTCTAATCCCCTTCTCAACACAATGTCTCACACTCTCAACTCACTCTCCCCTAAAATAGCAGTGAAGTTCAACCTTTTCAGTCTTACAGAGCTAGTGTCATGGACACCGCACTGTCGCCATCTCGTCATCGGATCTTCTGCGTCCACCAGTGTCGTCTATCTCCTTCGTGGTATTACGTTGTCTGTGCGTCTTCACCCCTGTCATCTTTACTGCTTGTATCTGCTTGTTGCTAGTCCCCAGTCACTGCCATGCCTCCTCTGCCTGGGTTCCATCTTGGCTCCATCGTGTCGTGCCTCTGTGTGTTTGGTGTTCTTCTTCTATTCTTGCTTTGGTGGTGTTGTATTAAGTTTTATTTTATTTTATTTTATTTTGATTATTGTATATGAATTTGTTTGTTTTCTCTGAGTTTAATTGTTATTAATTTTTTTGAATGATAATTTAACCTAAAAATTTGGGACAATTCATGATTTGGGGCAACTCTGTTGATGTTGAGGTTGCTGTTACTGTGAATGGTGGTGTTGAGGGAGGAAGAGGGGAGTGTGAGTTGGGGAAGGGGGAGTGGTGGAGATTATTGTTGCTATTGATATTAAGGCTATTGTTACTGCGAGTGGTGGGGTTGAGGGAGGGAGGGGTAGTGTGCGTTGGAGAGGGAGAGTGGTGGAGGTTGTTGTTGTTGTTGATGTTAAAGTTGTTGTTGCTGTGAATTGTGGTGTTGAGGGAGAAAGGGAAAGTGTACGTTGGAGAGGGGGTTGTGATACGACGGAGACTACGATGGGGGAGAAGTGTGCGTTGGGGATGGAGCCTGCGATAGGGGGGAGAGGGAAGGGGAGGGAATGTGCGTTGGGGAGGGAACTTTGGGGTGGTTTGCCAAGTCACCAAAACACGGTGGCCACATCAGCATTGTGCTTGCCAGAAATTTGCTCCGGTGAGATCAGGAACACGCTTGTCAAATTTTAAAATCTTTTAAGGGCCATTTTGTCAATAACAATAGTGAGGTACCAAAATGTCAGCATTTGAATCTTTCGGGTACTGATTTGGTCATTACCTCTTGTAGTAAATAAATGGTTTAATTACTCTGCTGGTCCCTATAGTTTCGCAAAATTTTCAATTAGGTCCCTATACTTTTTTTTTCTTTTAATTGAGTCCTTACACCAATTTTTTTTTAATGGGGTACCTACACTTTTTTTTCCTTTTATTTAAGTCCTTGTACCAATTCTTTTTTTTTTAGTTGGGTCCCTATAAAATTAAGCCAATTACTACGAAGAGGGACTTAATTGAAAAAAAATTTTGGTGCAGAAACCCAATTAAAAAGAAAAAATGTATAGGGACTTAATTGAAAATTTCACGAAACTATAGGGACCAACAGAGTAATTAAACCTAAATAAATTGAGCCAATTCTTACAAAAATTCTTTGATTAACCATTGGAAAGCGATGCAATACATTTTAAGATATCTGGTGGTTCGTGATTAGGGAATCATTTTTTACTTCTAACTTACACATTTATGCTTTTACAGATACTAACTGGGTTCAGACATTGATGATAAGCATTCTACATCAGGGTATTGTGTCTATTTTGGAGACAACTTGGTAGTCTGGTTTAGTGATAAACTTCTATTTTATGATGAATTTTGGGTTAAAAAGAGTAAAATTTATCAAATTATTTTTTATTTATTCATTGAAATTACATATTTTATGAATTTCTCCTAATTGTACTTAATTGTAAAAAATATGCTTTTTATACTTTACAATTGCTAAATTTAATTCATTTTTATCCCATTCGATGCCTTAATATATTTGTTTAAGTGATTTAAGGTTTAGAAGGCAAGAATAGCTTGAAGAAATGGAGAAAAAAGCATGCAAAAGTTGAGAAATCATGAAGAAATGAAATTTTGAAGATTTGCCTAGTTGTGCGTATGCATGGTAGATACGCACACACGAGTAACGGCACGTGATTCACTTAAGTGAACACGTCAATCGTGATTTTAAACCCAATTTTGGCTCAATCTAACTCATTTCTGAAGCATTTGAGGCAATAATACAAGGGGATCAACCAAATAGGGTAGGAAGCAATATAGTAGTAGTAGTTTAGGATGATGTTTTAGGTCATTTCTAAAGAGAGAAGTTTCAACTTCTATCTAGAATTTAGGGTTTCAGTATAGTTTCTTCTTAAATTTAGGTTTTAGTTTTTGTTTTAGTATAGTTTCTTTTATATTTTCATATAATCTTAATTTGCCTAGTTTTACTTGTTAGTTTCTTTATTTTGTCAATTTTAGTTTATGAACACTTGTTTAAATTTTATTTTCCTTTAATGCAATTTTATGTTTTCATGTTCATTGATGTTTGCTTAAGTTGTTATTATTGCTTTCTTGCTTTGGTTAGTTATAGATCTTTTAATTCTTGTAATTTATCATGTTTTTCTTTTATGCATTTCAAATGTTTGTTAAAATAATTTCTTAGTTTTAGAGTAGAATTTTGCATTCTTGACTTGAAATTGAGGACTTAAGTGACTTTGAGTCATTGATGTCCAATATTGATTGGTAATTTAGGGTTGCTAGTTGGTTTTGTTTTCACTGACACTAGTTTTTACTAAATCGAATTAGCGAGTTGGCTAAGACTTGTGGATTAAGATCAATTATGCCTATTTGACTTTTTCCGATGCTTGGGGATGACGAAGCGGGATTAACTCTTCTTAATTACCATGTTTGTGGTCAATAATTTAGATAGAGAATCTTAACTCTCAATCCTTGACAAAATATCTTTTAGCACTTGAATTTTTTTGTTTGCTCTTTACTTTCTTACAATTTAATTTCTTGTCTTTTGCTATCACAAACCTTTTTCCTTATAACCATTGATGCGCACACCTCATTGCAATTTCTTTGAGAGATAACCCATAATTTAAAACTCTTAGATTTTATTAAATTGAATTTGTGACAATCTTCTAAACTTTGATACGGATTATTTGTTGGTTTAGAACTATACTTGCAATAAAATTCTTTTGAGAAATTTTAAACTAACGTTTGACCCGCACCATCTAGCAAGAAGTTAGTGTGAGCTATTCGAGTACAGAAGCAGAATTTAAGGCATTAGTAGATGCAACCACTAAAATAATGTGGCTACAAAACCTCCTCTTTGAACTCCATTTCAAGCCTTCCGGTGTTCCTACTATTTTTTTTTTCTGTGACAATGCAAGTGTAGTCTAATTGTCAATAAATTTTGCATCATCGCACCAAGCATTTTTTAACTCAACACAAGCTTCACATTATTCATGTTCATGGTGTGGAACAAGTTTCAGATATTTACACTAAATCATTATCCCCTATTGTGTTTTATAAATTTCGAAGCAAGCTCAAGGGTTACTTCTAAACTTCCCTTGAGCTTGGGGGAGGGGCTAAGAAGAATAATGCGAAAACAGAAAAAAACAGCAAAACAGATTCTTTTAATAGTGGTTAGATATTTTTCTCATTTAATATTTTGTTATAGTTAGTTGTTATGAGAGAGTGTGAGAAGTCATCTGTATGTATAGCTCAAGGCTTTCTCATTCAAAGAGGAGGAGAATCACATATAGTTAATAATACACACATTTTCAATCACTTCAGTATTCATCTCTTTTTACTCTTTCTCTCATTTTTTATTCTCAAGAACTCTTGCTATTGGAATTTTACCACTTTTTATTAGTTTAAATTTTTAAAAAAAATAATTTTATGATATAATATTAAAATTTTATAATAAAAAATATACAAAATTCATATAAATAAAATTTTTTTTTACGTAAATATATTAAAGATATAATCATTTATGTGTTATTCCCTATCAAATTAAGCTACTAGCACAAATAATTTTAGGACAAAACAAAGCTATTTCAAATGAGATAAGATAAACAAAATATATTTGATATTTTCTTGAGATAAAATCTACCGAAAATAAATTAGACCCAATAAGTGGATGGCATACAAATTATAGTGAGAAATTAAAGCCTTCTTTTTTTTTTTTGGTTAAGCAAGGTAACTTACCGACAAGATCATGAAAGTCGATAAATTCGTTCAAGTGGTGCCCATAAGAAACCTAACTAGTTCTTGAATAAAAATTTGGACCACTTTGAAATATTAAGAGAAAGTGTAATAAACATATATGGTTGATGTTGTGTTGTCCAATTAACTCGATCAAGGAAAGCACCCAAACTCTACTATAAGATTATCATAGCTTTATAGTACTACACATTATTTAATTTATGCAAGACTGAGGCACACTGTGTGTCACATCATCAAAAGAGTGATGATTATATATGTTGAGTTTTATAAGGAATATAATAAGATTTAATTACATCATGTTATCATTGGATTAAGCGTGGTATATTAGTATTAATTAAATTTAAAATAAATAATATTTGTTAGACCATAAAAATATTAATGAGTGAAGTAAAAAAAAAGAAAAAAAGTGAAATCTCATCTCGACCTCACGAAATCCCTTTCCATCCCTTAACAAAAACATAATTCCATCACGACCTCTGATGATTAATTCTGCGAGACCTTTTGCCCCCTTCATTAATGTCTCCGTCTAGAGCTAACAATTTAATCGGACAAATCGCTCTATCTTCTTCTTTTTTTTTTCTCCTCTCCTCCTTTGTGTGAACTAGTACACCACCAAGTCAACTCTCCTCTCTCTTTTTTCTCAACATCTTTTTCGGCCACCATCATCACCAACATCCACCACCAATCTCTGTTCTCGCTGCACCAACCCACTGTTACCTCTTTTAACTCACTACTACCTCTTTTCAATTGAGTAATTTTATCTGTTTAAATACTTGAATTTAGTTTGAGATATGATCTTACGAGTTGTCCTTTTCTAAATTTTGACGATTGAGTATAGATATTTACTTAAAAGTATTAATTTTTATGTGAAAAATGATTTAGTGATTATGGGGCGTCAATGTTTTAATTTGTTCGATATAAAGTTCTCTAATTGGGATGCAGATTTGGAATTTAGTGTGAAATTAAATAGAGACCGAGGCAAGCAAGTGAGAGAAGGATTATGGGGATAAGGAGACGAAAAAGAGAAAGGGTAGCCGTGGCAATGCTGAGATTGCTGATGGTGAACAGAGAAATAGCAGGAGAGATATGACTTTGTGATTTTGGTTTGGTCAAAAAGAAGAAGAATGATGGCGATGGAATAGTACAACGAAAACAGAAAATGGTGGTGGATGTTGGTGGCCAAAAATGGTGGAGAGGAGAAAAAGATAATGCAGAGAATAGTGGTAGATGTTGGTGATGATTAGGGACCAGGCTGGGGTTATACTCCTCCTGTTAGAATATCTGACAGAAGTAATAGATAGGGATCGATAGGATTATGCTTTCGTAAGAGCGGAAAGGGATTTCATGAAATTATTAGAGATCAAGGTGAGATTTCACTCTATTATTAATATTAATATTAATGAGTATGTATTTTATTGTATTCATTAATAT
>NC_029789.2:25781955-25783374 GCF_000816755.2 Arachis ipaensis
TTATTTTGTGTTTAATTGATTTTTTTATATAACTTAATTACTAGGGTTAATGCAAACATGCATCAATGAATAAAGTCTATCTTTATTAGGGTTGGTCATCTGGATTAGATGATGAAGGACTAATGTCTTATCGAATACAATTGTATATACGATGCTTAAATGTTCATCTAGTTTTAATAAATATGCTTAAAAATTTTCTTGATCTCTCTCTCTTCTTTTAATTTATTTATTGAGCTAGCTCTGTATTTTTATGCTTCACATGCTCGTACACGGATCAGAGGACTAAAAACAAAACAATAAAAATGTTTGAAAATAATGAAAATTAACCTAAAATAACTTATATTTTTAAATTTTGTATTCATTAATTATTACTGAAATAAATATATAATTTTCGATAATGTAATAAACATATAACTATAGACGTTATATATACAAAACTATATATGTTAAATTAAATAAGATGATTTTGTGTTATTGTTTCGATAGCATTATCCTAACAAAATAATTAAGATAGTGACATTTTTTAAACTATAGGTGACACTTAGACNNGCCTACATATGCAGAGACTTGCATGGATTCTGTGTATAAGAAAAACTGAAAAATGTGTCTCATGCATATGAATGCCACTTGATCTATTTTTCTCCTTTTTTTTTAATTGGTCACATTACATTATATTAAATAATATTTGTACAGACACAATATCTTTCAACTTTTTTATGTTACCCATTTTGATATAGTCTGATCTCTCCTCCTATCAAAAGTATCATATAACTTTTATATATATCGGAGGTACTAAGTATTGTATAATTATTTAAACAGTAAAAGATATTAATTGGAGTATAATTTAATTTTATTGATACATGAGTGTCACTCACAACATTAACTAAAATAACCTTAATTAGTGTAATTACATACTTTTGTTAACTCTTTCTTTATGTTGTAGTCAATACTTGACCACATGATTCATATATATAATATATTAGTCTCCATACTAATTAACCTAAGTCACACGATGACCTTACAGTAGGATAAAGAATGTAATACCATTATAAAATTATATAAAAATTCGGTGTAATAAAAAAAATAACTTTAATAAAAAGAGAAAATAAGTAGTGCTTTATCTCTCTTCAAAATTCACAGGCTCTTCGAAAATCAGAAACATTAAGTGCAGCAGCGGTGTTGCGAGCTCTCCTTCGAAACATAGTTATTGAAACTTCAAATAGCTAGAACAAAGTATATATTTACATGGTGATCAACTATATCTAAATCAAAAAATGCAGCAATAATTAATGTATTACTTCCATTTATCACAAATCAAGTACATCATTTTGCTATAGAGTATCTGCAAAATAATGTGAATGAAAAATTTTTCATGTTGATCCAATTCTTATATAAAAAGTACCTTTTTAAATTAGTCAC
>NC_029789.2:25783422-25784863 GCF_000816755.2 Arachis ipaensis
TGTTGATTCCTATATATTAATAACTAAATTATTTAATGACAGATTAAAGCTGTTATTATCTTCAACAACTTTGCATGCTAACTTGCACAAGGACATAACCACCACTCTGCTTATTATTCTGCTTGATGACTTTATTTATGAAATCAATATATTCAATTTTTTGACAGATACAGTTTACCAAACTCTCTATGTTTTCACTTTGTTTCTGGGGCATGTTTCCATTCTTCTTTACATAAGTAAAGTTTTCTGAATGATGCTGCATTAATTGCATACCAGAAACTTTGTTAAAAATTTATTAAGTTATTAAAAAAGTCAAAGTATTGGGATCTGATTCAGATCACTACTTATTCATATAAAAGGTTAAGAAAAGTGCTAATAATTTGTTTTGACAAAAAAAAAAAGCAATAAAGTTCAATTTCTAGCAATTTAGTGTTTTCCAGAGTGTGTTTTCCTCCCCTTTTGACTTTAACATAATCTACCCAACCTAGATTAAAAAATAAAATATTTTAACTAACATTTTGATTATTGCCTTGAGAAACTAGACTTAGAGATGTAATATCATATCCATCTATATATGCTCTCCAACTAGCTAAGATTTTCCACTTTTTTAATTTGTATATAATTATGGGTTTGGTAATTTTTAGAAGAGTAGTATAATATTGCTATTTACTGAAATATAGGATTTAGAAAATTCGTTTTGGTGTATTGTATTTTTAAAAAATAAAAAATTCATAAAAAGATAATTCTCTCCAAGTGAATTATATTTTTAAAATATTAAAAATAAAAAATACAATTCGTTCGACAAAAATTTGTCGTCAATGATTTATTTTTTGAATTGAAAAAAATTTGACAATTTACCTGACAAATTTACTTTTAACAATTCGCTTTTTACAAATTCTATATTTTTGGAATCACCAACAATTGCCATTTTTTGGTATTTCACCCTAAACGAATCATATAAAAAAATTTTGCCAAAATTTTCATCATGTATAATAGAATAATGTGAAGACTATCATATCCCTACATGCCATCATCATGATTACTAAATATGCAACATGCATGGAAGCTAGCTAAGATTTGATTCCGATTCTGATAGATACAATAGGAATAAATAAGAAGCTACACATATTGCTTGTAGACTATAGTGAAATTAAACATGATTATTATTATAATGCATAAAACAATAACACAAGTGCTACATATAATTATAAAAGGCAATGTTGACAACACAATAAATAGCGTGAGATTCCTCAAGCATGATTAAACGAAAAAGGACTGTGTCGTGAAAGCAACTACAATATATGTAAAAAGGCTATATAAATTGTACCCTTGATCTGTTCATGCACTAGAATCAGCTTTAATGAAGAAGCTTCAAGAACAAAACTGATTTTTGTATAAACATGACTTTTATATGAATCACCGGTACATGATAATCATGTAT
>NC_029789.2:25787170-25789938 GCF_000816755.2 Arachis ipaensis
GATTCCTATATATTAATAACTAAATTATTTAATGACAGATTAAAGCTGTTATTATCTTCAACAACTTTGCATGCTAACTTGCACAAGGACATAACCACCACTCTGCTTATTATTCTGCTTGATGACTTTATTTATGAAATCAATATATTCAATTTTTTGACAGATACAGTTTACCAAACTCTCTATGTTTTCACTTTGTTTCTGGGGCATGTTTCCATTCTTCTTTACATAAGTAAAGTTTTCTGAATGATGCTGCATTAATTGCATACCAGAAACTTTGTTAAAAATTTATTAAGTTATTAAAAAAGTCAAAGTATTGGGATCTGATTCAGATCACTACTTATTCATATAAAAGGTTAAGAAAAGTGCTAATAATTTGTTTTGACAAAAAAAAAAAGCAATAAAGTTCAATTTCTAGCAATTTAGTGTTTTCCAGAGTGTGTTTTCCTCCCCTTTTGACTTTAACATAATCTACCCAACCTAGATTAAAAAATAAAATATTTTAACTAACATTTTGATTATTGCCTTGAGAAACTAGACTTAGAGATGTAATATCATATCCATCTATATATGCTCTCCAACTAGCTAAGATTTTCCACTTTTTTAATTTGTATATAATTATGGGTTTGGTAATTTTTAGAAGAGTAGTATAATATTGCTATTTACTGAAATATAGGATTTAGAAAATTCGTTTTGGTGTATTGTATTTTTAAAAAATAAAAAATTCATAAAAAGATAATTCTCTCCAAGTGAATTATATTTTTAAAATATTAAAAATAAAAAATACAATTCGTTCGACAAAAATTTGTCGTCAATGATTTATTTTTTGAATTGAAAAAAATTTGACAATTTACCTGACAAATTTACTTTTAACAATTCGCTTTTTACAAATTCTATATTTTTGGAATCACCAACAATTGCCATTTTTTGGTATTTCACCCTAAACGAATCATATAAAAAAATTTTGCCAAAATTTTCATCATGTATAATAGAATAATGTGAAGACTATCATATCCCTACATGCCATCATCATGATTACTAAATATGCAACATGCATGGAAGCTAGCTAAGATTTGATTCCGATTCTGATAGATACAATAGGAATAAATAAGAAGCTACACATATTGCTTGTAGACTATAGTGAAATTAAACATGATTATTATTATAATGCATAAAACAATAACACAAGTGCTATTATAAAATATAAAAGGCAATGTTGACAACACAATAAATAGCGTGAGATTCCTCAAGCATGATTAAACGAAAAAGGACTGTGTCGTGATACAATATATAATATATGTAAAAAGGCTATATAAATTGTACCCTTGATCTGTTCATGCACTAGAATCAGCTTTAATGAAGAAGCTTCAAGAACAAAACTGATTTTTGTAAAAAAAAAAAACTTTTATTTAAAAAAATAGTCAAACGGTATTTATATATCGCAGAAAAAAATATTAGATTGGAGACTAAGTAAAAAATGGATAAGTTATATGTTAAACTATTGTCTGAGAGGAGGTGTAAATTTTGATTACAAAGAATCTTATACAAGAGAAATAAAAATTCGTTACAATCTCTTTTGTTTTTAAATTTACACAAAATTTGCTGCACCATAGAAACTTATCTTCTCTTCTTCTCAAAATCAGTCTAAATACTATCTGAAACTGTAAATATTTCTATAGATAAAAGATTCTCGTTGTATTTTCATCCAGAACCTACGAAAACATCACCACCAACACTTATAAAAGGGACCAGTATCCCACAAAAGAGGAGTGAAACACCACAAAGGAGTTATTTAATCTAGATCTAGATCTCTAAAAACAGAAAACAACAAAACGAAATAGGCAACAAAATAACAACAGAATAAGTAGGGAAAAACAAAAAGAAGGATTGTGAAAGATAGAAGAGAAAGCAAGTGATAACAAGAGAAAGGTAGTAGAGGGTTGTGGCCGGCGGAAAGAGAAAAAAAGCTGAAAAGGGAGATATGAAGGGTTTGGGAGGAACAGAAAAGAAAAGGAGACAAGAAAGAAAAATGGAGGAAGTTTCAAGGAGAAGAGGAATAGTAGAGAAGAGGAGGAGGGTCACTGCAGTCCAGACTGGGACGGCGGCGGCGGCCTACAAAAGACTTCAAATCTGTTTCCTTTACTTGAAAGAGAACGCGCTACGTTTTCGATCTTTTTCAGTAAATATTATTATTTTAGATTGATACTTAATTAACAATAATTTATACTAATATTTAAAAGAATTTATATACATAAATCAACATAACTTATACTTATATTTATCAAAATTTATATATATAAATTAATAAAATTTATTTTTTAAAAACAATTTAGTATCTATGCTTACAAAAATTACTAAAACTGTTGTTCCCAGATTTTCTATTCTTGTAATAAAGCTTCCTACTTTTTTAACCAAATTATATCGCCCTTTTTTGACTGCTTATTACCAAAATGTATGTATTTTAGGTTTAATATCTGCCCAATAAGAATTGAGGATAACAATGATTTAGAAGTTTAGTAGCTGGCAATAATTATTGTATCTATGTATAATTAAACCCTCCACTTGAAAATTTTATTTCAATAGTATTGTTAATGTTTTTAAAATTATGAAATTAGGGTTAAGGTTCCACTCATTTTTCTATATATATTTAACATGTAAAATAACTAAAAATCTATATAAAAATAAAACATTAAGAGTAATTAAGATACTTCACATATTTCGAAATTTAACGGAAATTAGACAGGGATCTTCGTTTAAATCTGTGTCTC
>NC_029789.2:25793167-25793836 GCF_000816755.2 Arachis ipaensis
TTTAGAAATTTTTTTTTTTTTTTTTCTTTACAGAAAAAATTTTCCATTTACGAATCCTTATTCAAGGCAATTTCCACTATGATTTTCGTACTTTAGAGATTTTTACCATACGTAAATGAAAAAGTATAGGTTAAATATATTCGGTAAAATTCTTTACACCATCTTTAGAGATTATTTTTGTCCATAACATGGCAATTAGAGACCAATAACAAGCAAGAAAGCAAAACAGAAGAGCAAAAACAAAAAAAATTATGTAATTTTGTTCCATCCCTTTGACTCTAAAATCAATGAACTTGGTTTCACCACCGATAAAATTGTATCAATTACACGCAGGTTTATGGAAAATTTCAAGTTCAAGAAAGGCCTTTGGGATACGATGGATAAACTAAAAACGTGCATATGTATCGGTAATAATTATGCCCATGTAGAAATGTTATGTTTTATGATTTACTGAACTAATTAATTTGGATTACGATGTTACGTTTGTAATATGATTTAATATACTATGGATATTGAGTCAATTTTATTAGTAACTTGGACAACAATATTTGATTCTTCATTTGATGATTTAGATTTGATAATTTTTAAAGAATTGCCGACGGTTTGTTTTATTTATTTATTTTTATTAATACTTGACAACTATATTCGATTCTGTTATAAAATAATTAT
>NC_029789.2:25795020-25798126 GCF_000816755.2 Arachis ipaensis
CACATAAAAGATAATACAGAATTATACAACTTTGAATTTTGAAAAAAATTCTAAATAAATATCTATTTTTAAAATTTAATTTATTATTATTTTATAATAAATAGATTAGGTGAATGATTAATTATTTTTATATAATACTTTTAAATATGAGGTAATTAATTATTATAAGATATAAAATAATATATATTATTATGGAATACTACACTGTAAGTGTTATTATTAATAAAATATTGTCTTAATAGTTATATATTTTATATAGAGTTGGGTGTATGAGTTATGATTCGTGGGTTAACTCGTTTAATCCGCGTAATCTATACCATTTAAATCTGCAATTTTTTCATCCACAATTTTAAATAGATTTTGTAATTTGCACTATTTAACTTATGGGCTTAACATGTTAAATTTGCGGTTTAGTGGGCCAACTCATTAACCTGCTTTAAGTATATATAATAACAAAAATTTATTTATATGACCTAAAAGCTAACAACCCATTTAAAACTTATTTTTTCTACCTTAGTATTTACTCTTTAACATTTTAGTTAGACTTAAAATTGCCATAAAAATCAACTTTTTGTTGTGCAAGATTTGTGCTTTCTTTTATGATCCATTCTCTTGCCAATTTTTTAGTCATAACTCATGAATTTGACAATAGCAATAAAAAAAAAAAGAGACAGAGAATAAAATTTGCAGTTTGGGCTGTCCCATAAAATCGCGGACCAACACGATGCTAACACAGTCTCTCTCAAAGCAGCCCATATATATTGCGGTACACCCACCTCTAATTTTATGTTGTTTTTTGACTCTCTTGAGAAGAATATTGTATATGCAATATTACTCTGAATGTGTTATGTTATATTGAGTGACACATATTGAGAATTAATAATAAGATTCTCTTACTCCCTCTTGTAATTTTTTAACTCTATTTTTATCTATCCATCTTAATTTTATAACACATTATCAGCACGAAGGCTCTTTAGGTAAAAAATTTTAATTATGTCTCATTTAGAATTTGTACCACTTCATATTTTTCAAAAAAAAATTATTTATCATGGATTGTAAATGCTGAAATTCACCTTGACTCCATGGGTCTTGGTAATGCCATTAAGGCAAACAATAATAAGATCGCGCTACGGCAATAATTTTTCTTCGTTCGTCATCATAACGAAGGATTGAAAAATAAATATCTTACCATAAAAAATCTAGCAAAACTATGGAAGAACTTAGAGGAAATGTATTATCACCAAAAATTAGTGATTCTTCCAACTGCCCGATATAAATGATTATATTTGCAGTTACAGAATTTTAAATCGATAGCTAAATATAATTTTGTAGTGTTCAAAATAACCTCAATAAAATTGTGTGAAAAAATGTTACTGATAGAAATATGTTGGAAAAAATATTTCGACATTTCATGTCTCGAATATGCTCATACAGTAACAATATCGAGAGAAAGGATTTGTAAAGAGAAAGTATAGGTAAACAATGCATATTATGAATAACGGTTTAAAAATGGAAGGTAAATTTAAAATTAAAATTCAGATTTTTAATTAATTAAATAATTATTAACAGATTTTAAAATTTGAAAAATTAGAATTAGCACCTAAACACATTTATACTACGTACGGTTACTCCTAATCCCAGCGTAACTACGGTTCTGACGTCCGCGGTATAGTCCACATAGTCCCTCTCTAATACCCCACCATAACTTGCCATCGTCGCCGGAGACAGCCATTAAGACGCAGCAGAATGCTGCCGTTCCTCATCACCCCGTTCAGACGCAGTAGAAGCCCACAGCTCGTGTCTATTCCGCTGCAACCTAACGTCGAAGCCGCCGTTTGTCCTCTTACGGACGAGGATCTTCTAAGGCTTCTTCTAGGCTCGTGGTTTTCCTCATTGGATTGGACCTCATGTTAATCGTAAACTTTCATGACCTTGTGGGGTATCTTGTTGCCACTGATTTCTGCTTTAAGTTGATTGCCTTTGATCCTCAGCTCGCCTTCGTCAAATTCGTCGTCCCCCTCTTCAACATGCTCGGAACGCTTCTTACTTTTCTTGCTTTTTTCTTCAGGTACTATTGTAGTCAATCTTAGGATGTTCATTTTATTAGGTATGTGGATGGTTATTTTTCATGTTAAAATGGATATTTATTTGATTTGGATTGGATTTAAGTAGATATAATGAAATTTGATGGATGTTCATTTTATTAGGTATGTGGATGGTTATTTTCCTTCTAAACCGACAGCTTGATATAAAAAAAAGCTTGGCAGTGCTGAGGCTGACTGGTGAGAGAGGGACCGACAGTGCAATGAGGGTTTGGGAAGAGGTATGCAATGGTAAAAGGGTTAGAATGTGAATGGTAAAATTTAAAAGGTGAAAGTAGAATTTTTGGAGGGTAATTTGTGATGGACCTTTTTTTTCACCTTCTGTGGGGCGAAAGTACAGCCCATTGTTCACGTTGTTCAGATTCTCCGTTGTCTACCTAGCAGAGTTGATTTGCAAAATATTTTGAATTAATTGCATGCCTTCTTGTGGCTAAACAGAATAATGAATTTCTCATGAAAAATCATAAAGCTCGCCTCTTTGACTCTACTCCATTCCCTAAAATGTAACACATAATCCCAAAAATGATAAAGGCCACTATTTTGATAACAAATATGACAAAAGAAAGAAAAAAAATTCTTCAATAATAAAAGATCCTACAAAAAGTGAAAAAATAAAGAAAATAAAAATGTGCATAATAAGAATATAAAAGCAAATGTCATCGTTGTGGTGGTAAAGGTAATTGGTCACGTACTTGTCGTACACCAAAGTACTTAGTTAAAGTTTATTAAGCATCTTTAAAAGAGAATAAAAAAATAAAAACTAATTTTATCTTAAAAGATACTCCTATCACAATTTATTATAATAATGTGTCTAACCTCTTTAAAGATACTAAAGAAAATATTGATCTTCTGATTAATAATGAAAATGTTGAATAATTTCTTTTCTTATTCTATGCTTGATTTTTGATATATTAAGGTATGTTTTTATTTATTTATATTTGAATAATGTATTTACTTTTAAAATTTGTCCTTTTATATAAGTTTTAAAAGATCAAAAAATAAAT
>NC_029789.2:25798197-25817114 GCF_000816755.2 Arachis ipaensis
TAAGATAATTAATGTTAAAGATAAATCATACGTTAAATTTCATTTTTCTATATTTATTCTTTTTTGTAAAAAAAATGTCGAAGGTATGAGTAGAAGATATTTATATTGCGGATAGTGTAAGTATATATACTACTCTCTCAAAAGTAAAATTTACTTTGCTAACCTAGTACATAAAGAGGTAAGTGTTGCTATCATTATTAGTACAAGTAAAATGACTCATTGCTCTAGAAAAGCTATTATTTTATTTTCTAAAAGTACAAAATTCATTATAGATAATACATTGTTATATACAAAGTTTCAAAAGAATTTATTGAGTTTTAAATATATCCGTAAGAATGGATATCATATTGAGAGATTAAATGAGGATAACAATAAGTTTCTCTATATTATGAGTTGTGATTCAAATAAAAAAGTCACATTGAAAAATTGCGTATGTTTTCTTCTGGTGTATATTATACACATATTAGTGCAATTGAATCACATGTTATAGTAAATTAGAAGTTTATTAGCCCAAATGAATTTACTATTTGGCATGACCGATTAGGTCACCCTAGAACTGTTGAAAATAAGTAGTATGACCACAATCTAATCAATCACGTGTCAAATAATTTGTTATTGTTATTATATTAAAATGTTAATATAATAAGGTCCTTGATTAAATTTATAGATTTATCATTGTGATAGTGACCATAATATTGAGAGATAAATTGCGGATAAGTTATACGCTTTTTGGCATTGTTTTTAGGTAGTTTTTAGTATGATTTAGTTAGTTTTTACTATGTTTTTATTAGTTTTTATGCAAAATTCACATTTTTGGACTTTACTATGAGTTTGTGTATTTTTCTGTGATTTCAAGTATTTTCTGGCTGAAATTGAGGGACCTGAGCAAAAATCTAATTCAGAGGCTGAAAAAGGACTGTAGATGCTGTTGGATTCTGACCTCCCTGCACTCGAAATGTATTTTTTGGAGCTACAGAAACCCAATTGGTGCGCTCTCAATTGCGTTGGAAAGTAGACATCTAGGGCTTTCCAGCAATATATAATAGTCCATACTTTGTCCGAGTTTTGATGATGCAAACTGGCATTCAAACGCCAACTTCCTGCCCTATTCTGAAGTTAAACGCCAGAAACAGGTTATAAACCAGTGTTGAACGCCACAAACAGGCTGCAACCTGGCGTTTAACTCCAAGAGAAGCCTATACACGTGTAAAGCTCAATGCTCAGCCCAAGCACACACCAAGTGGGCCCTGGAAGTGGATTTCTGCACTATATGCACTTAGTTACTTATTTTCTGTAACCCTAGCTACTAGTTTAATATAAAAACAACTTTTAGAGACTTACCATGTACCTCATGATATTTTTTTACACTTAACATTGTATTTCTGACGGCATGAGTCTCTAAACCCCATGATTGGGGGTGAGGAGCTCTGCTGTGTTTCGATGAATTAATGCAATTACTACTGTTTTTCATTCAATCACGCTTGTTTCTATTCTAAGATATTCACTCGCACTCCACCCTGATGAATGTGATGATCAGTGACACTCATCATCATTCTCACCTATGAACGCGTGCCTGACAACCACCTCCGTTCTATCTGCACTAGCTTGAGTGTGTATCTCTTAGCCTCCTGGTTCATGATCAGAATCTTCGTGGTATAGGCTAGAATTATTGGTAGCCATTTCTGAGATCCAGAAAGTCTAAACCTTGTCTGTGGTATTCCGAGTAGGATGTGGGAAGGGATGACTGTGACGAGCATCAAACTCGCGAGTGTTGGGCGTAGTGACAGACGCAAAAGAATCAACGGATTCTATTTCAACATGAGCGAGAACCGACAGATGATTAGCCGTGCGGTGACAGCGCATTTGGACCATTTTCATTGTGAGGATGGATGGTATCCATTGACAACGGTGATCCACCAACATACAGCTTGCCATGGAAGGAGACCTGCGTGCGTGAAGAAGAAGACAGTAGGAAAGCAGAGATTCAGAAGACAGAGCATCTCCAAAACCTCAATCTGTTTTCCATTCCTGCATAACAAGTATTATTTATTTTATGTTAATTACTTCTCATAAACCCAACCATTTTTATTATTAATTTCCTGACTAAGAATTACAAAATAACCATAGCTTGCTTCAAGCCAACAATCTCCGTGGGATCGACCCTTACTCACGTAAGGTATTACTTGGACGACCCAGTGCACTTGCTGGTTAGTGGTACGAGTTGTAAAAAGTGTGATTTACAATTCGTGCACCAAGTTTTTGGTGCCGTTGCCGGGGATTGTTCGAGTTTGGACAACTGACGGTTTATTTTGTTGCTTAGATTAGGAAAAAATTTACCTTTTTAGTTTAGAGTCACAAAAATTGCATCTTCTATTATTGTTTTTGGTTGAAACTTTTTTTTTTAAATCCTTATTTTCTTTTTCAAATTTTTTCGAAAATTTTTATAAACTAATAATTGAGTTTTTCTATTTGAGTTTAGTTTCATATTTTAAGTTTGGTGTCCTTTGTGTTTCTGTTTTCTAAAAAAAAAAAATTTTCGAAAGTTGTTCTTAGCGTTCATCATGATATTTAAAGTTTTCCTGTTTGTTTCCTTTGTTTTGATCTAAAAATTTAAGTTTGGTGTCACTTTCACTGTTTTTCTCTTTCTTCATTAAATTCAAAAATATCTTTTCTCTTTATTTCAATTAATTTTTGAATTTTCCCTTAAAAATTCAGATTTTTATTTTAAAACTTTTTATTCTATCTTATCTTCATTTTGAAATTTCAAAATTCAAAATCTTTTTCAAAAATCATATCCAAAGTTTTTCAAATCTTAATCCTCAGCTCATTGTCATGGTGCAGCAAAATTGCCAGTATTCTGGTCTTCCACAGGAAGAACCTACTGAGTTTCTGGCACAGTTCTTGCAAATTGCTGACACAGTACGTGACAAAGAAGTAGATCAGGATGTCTACAGATTATTACTATTTCCATTTGCTGTAAAAGATCAAGCTAAGAGGTGGTTAAATAACAGCATAAGAACATGGAAACAATTATCAGACAAATTCTTGAATCAATATTTTCCTCCAAAAAGGATGACACAGCTAAGGCTGGACATCCAAGGCTTTAAACAAGAGGATGATGAATCCCTTTATAATGCCTGAGAGAGGTACAGAGGGATGCTAAGGAAATGCCCCTCTGAAATATTTTCAGAGTGGGTGCAGTTAGACATCTTCTACTACGGGCTTACAGAAAAAGCTCAGGTATCTCTAGAACACTCAGCTGGTGGATCTATACACATGAGAAAGACTATTGAAGAGGCTCAAGAGCTTATCGATATAGTTGCTAGAAATCAGCATCTGTACATAAGTAATGAGTCCTCCATAAAAGAAGAAGCTAAGGCAGTATCAACTGACTTTAGTCCTCAGGAACAAGTTGCTGAACTCAATCAGCAACTATCTTCTATAACAAGGCAGTTAGCAGAATTTAAGGAGATGCTACAAGAAACCAAAAACGCTAACAAGGATATAGAATCACAATTGAATCAGACAAAATATCAGTTATCAAAACAGATAACAGAGGAGTGCCAAGCAGTTCAATTAAGAAGTGGAAAAACATTAAATACCTAAACTCAAAGCAGCAGAAAGCCAAGAAAAGAACAGCTGACAGAGGATGAGCAACCTGCTACCCAAAATCCCTCTGAGGACAGTAAGAGCCCAGAGAGGAATAAGTCTGGCATTCAAACGCCAGAAAAGGGTGAAAATCTGGCGTTAAATGCCCAATCCATGTCCAGTTCTGGCGTTCAAACGCCAGTGAGGGATCAGACACCTGCAAGTGCTGATAATAACTCCCTCAAGAAGGCTTCTCAACCTGCCTCTGTAGGAAATAAACCTGCAGCAACTAAGGTTGAAGAATATAAAGCCAAAATGCCTTATCCTCAGAAACTTCGCCAAGCAGAACAGGATAAACAATTTGCCCGCTTTGCAGACTATCTCAGGACTCTTGAAATAAATATTCCATTTGCAGAGGCACTTGAGCAAATACCCTTTTATGCTAAGTTCATGAAAGAGATCTTAAGTCATAAGAAGGATTGGAGAGAAACAGAAAAAGTTTTTCTCACTGAAGAATGCAGTACAGTCATTCTAACAAGCTTACCAGAAAAGCTTAAGGATCCCGAAAGCTTTATGATACCATGCACATTAGAGGGTACTTGTACCAAGACAGCTCTATGTGACCTTGGGGCAAGTATCAATCTGATCCCTGCATCTACTATCAGAAAGCTTGGCTTGACTGAAGAGGTCAAACTAACCCGGATATGTCTTCAACTTGCTGATGGCTCCATTAAATATCCATCAGGCATAATTGAGGACATGATTGTCAAGGTTGGGCCATTTGCCTTTCCCACTAACTTTATAGTGCTGGAAATGGAGGAGCACAAGAGTGCAACTCTCATTCTAGGAAGACCTTTCCTAGCAACTGGATGAACCCTCATTGATGTCCAAAAAGGGGAAGTGACCTTGAGAGTCAATGAGGATGAGTTCAGGCTGAACGCTGTTGAGGCAATGAAGCATCCAGACACATCAAAAGACTGCATGAGTGTTGATATTATTGACTCCCTGGTAGAGGAGATCAACATGGCTGAGAGTCTCGAATCAGAGCTAGAAGACATCTTTAAAGATGTTCAGCCTGATCTGGAGGAGTCAGAGGAAATAAAAGAACCTCTGAAAATTCTTCAGGAAGAGGAAAAACCTCCTAAACCTGAGCTCAAACCACTACCACCATCCCTGAAATATGCATTTTTGGAAGAAGGTGACACTTTTTCGGTGATCATAAGCTCTGCTTTAAATCCACAGGAAGAGAAAGCACTACTTCAAGTGCTAAGGACACACAAGACAGCTCTTGGGTGGTCCATAAGTGATCTTAAGGGTATCAGCCCAGCAAGATGCATGCACAAGATCCTATTGGAGGACAATGTTAAGCCAGTGGTTCAACCACAGAGGCGGCTAAATCCAGCCATGAAGGAGGTGGTGCAGAAAGAGGTCACCAAGTTACTAGAGGTTGGGATTATTTATCCTATTTCTGATAGTCCCTGGGTGAGCCCTGTCCAAGTTGTCCCCAAGAAGGGAGGCATGATAGTGGTTCATAATGAAAAGAATGAACTGGTTCCTACAAGAACAGTTACAGGGTGGCGTATGTGTATTGATTACAGAAGGCTCAATACAGCCACCAGGAAGGATCACTTTCCTTTACCATTCATAGACCAGATGCTAGAGAGACTAGCAGGTCATGAATATTACTGCTTTTTGGATGGCTATTCAGGTTACAACCAAATTGTAGTAGATCCTCAGGACCAAGAGAAAACAGCATTCACATGTCCTTCTGGAGTGTTTGCCTACAGAAGGATGCCTTTTGGTCTGTGCAATGCACCTGCAACCTTTCAGAGGTGCATGATCTCTATCTTCTCTGATATGGTAGAGAAATTTCTAGAAGTCTTCATGGATGACTTTTCAGTATTTGGAGACTCATTCAGCTCATGCCTTGATCATTTAGCACTTGTTCTGAAAAGATGCCAAGAGACCAACCTAGTTTTAAACTGGGAAAAATGTCACTTTATGGTGACTGAGGAAATTGTCCTTGGGCATAAAATTTCAAACAAGGGAATAGAGGTGGATCAAGCTAAAGTAGAAGTAATTGAAAAATTACCACCACCTTCCAATGTTAAGGCAATCAGAAGCTTTCTAGGGTATGCAGGATTCTATAGGAAGTTTATAAAGGATTTTTCAAAAATTGCAAAACCTCTGAGCAATCTGCTAGCTGCTGACACGCCATTTGTGTTTGACACAGAGTGTCTGCAGGCGTTTGAAACTCTGAAAGCTAAGCTGGTCACAGCACCAGTTATTTCTGCACCAGACTGGACATTACCATTCGAATTAATTTGTGATGCCAGTGACCATGCCATTGGTGCAGTACTGGGACAGAGGCATAACAAGCTTCTGCATATCATTTATTATGCTATCCGTGTTTTAAATGATGAACAGAAAAATTACATAACCACAGAAAAGGAGTTGCTTGCAGTGGTCTATTGCATTGACAAGTTTAGATCATACTTAGTAGGATCAAAAGTGATTGTGTACACTGACCAAGCTGCTCTTAAATATCTACTTACAAAGCAGGATTCAAAACCCAGGCTCATAAGATGGGTGTGCTTCTGCAAGAGTTTGATATAGAAATAAGAGACAGAAAAGGGACAGAGAACCAAGTGGCTGATCATCTGTCCCGGATAGAACCAGTAGAAGGGGCGTCCTCCCCCTCTATTGAGATCTCTGAAACCTTTCCGGATGAACAATTGTTTGCCATTCAAGAAACACCATGCTTTGCAGACATTGCAAACTATAAAGCTACAAGATTCATACCCACGGAATACAGCAGGAAACAAACAAAAAAATTAATTACTGATGCAAAGTACTACTTGTGGGATGAACCATATCTCTTTAAGAGATGTGCAGACGAAATAATCCGTAGGTGTTTGCCTAGAGAAGAAGCACAGAAGATCCTATGGCATTGTCATGGATCACAATATAGAGGACATTTCGGAGGTGAGCGAACAGCCACAAAAGTCCTCCAATGTGGCTTCTACTGGCCTACTCTCTATAAAGACTCCCGAGAGTTTATGCATAACTGTGACAGCTGCCAGAGAGCTGGTAATCTGCCTCATGGTTACGCCATGCCTCAGCAAGGGATCTTAGAGATTGAATTGTTTGACGTATGGGTATTGACTTCATGGGCCTTTCCCACCATCATACTCAAACACTTATATTCTGGTGGCTGTCGACTATGTATCCAAATGGGTAGAGGCCATTGCAACACCCACTAATGATACTAAGACAGTGCTGAAGTTCCTCCAGAAATATATCTTCAGTAGGTTTGGTGTCCCTAGAGAACTAATCAGTGATGGGGGCACTCACTTCTGCAATAAACAACTTTACTCTGCTATGATCCGATATGGAATTAGCCACAAGGTAGCAACTTCATATCATCCACAGACAAATGGACAGGCTGAAGTCTCTAATAGAGAATTAAAAAGAATCCTGGAACGGACTGTAAGTAATCATAGAAGGGATTGGGCAAGAAGCTTGGATGAGGCTCTGTGGGCATACAGAACAGCATTCAAGACTCCTATAGGACCTCTCCATACCAGCTTGTGTATGGTAAGGCCTGTCATTTGCCCGTGGAACTGGAGTATAAGGCCTACTGGGCAACCAAATTCCTAAACTTTGATGCCAAATTAGCTGGAGAGAAAAGATTGCTCCAGCTGAATGAGCTAGAGGAATTCAGACTCAATGCTTTTGAAAATGCTAAGATTTACAAAGAGAAAGCAAAAAGGTGGCATGATAAGAAACTGTCATCCAGAGTCTTTGAACCAGGACAAAAGGTTCTACTGTTTAACTCTAGGCTCAGATTATTCCCCAGAAAACTGAAATCCCGGTGGAAAGGACCATATGTGATTACAAGTGTGTCACCATATGGCTATGTGGAGCTTCAAGACATTGATTCTAATAAGAAGTTCATTGTTAATGGACAGAGAGTCAAGCATTATCTTGAAGGCAATGTTGAGCAAGAATGCTCAAAGCTAAGACTAGATTAAAAGCTCAGTAAGGTCCAGCTAAAGACAATAAAGAAGCACTTATTGGGAGGCAACCCAAATTTTTACTTACCTATGTTAATTTTCTGTTTTCCATTTTTATTTTATGTTTTCTTTAGGATGATGATCATGTGGAGTAAAAAAAATCAAAGCAAAATCAAAAACAGCATTACAAACAGCTCACCCTGGAGGAAGAGCTTACTGGCATTTAAACGCCAGTAAGAAGCATCAGACTGGCGTTTAACGCCAGAAAGAAGCATCAAGCTGGCGTTAAACGCCAGAAACAAGCTACAGTCTGGTGTTTAACGCCAGAAACAAGCACTAAATTGGCGTTAAACGCCAATAAAGGGAGAAAAGCTGGCGTTAAACGCCAGAAACAAGCAGCAACATGGCGTTTAACGCCAGGATTGCACTCTATGGGCGTTTTGCACGCCTAAATGGAGCAGGGATGATAAGTCCTTGACCTCTCAGGATCTGTGGACCCCATAGGATCCCCACCTCCCCCCCCTCTCTCTCTCTCTCTCTCTCTCTCGACCTGTGGACCCCACAGGATCCCCACCTACCCCATCTCTCTCTCTCTCTTCTTCACACCTTTTCATCACACTCTTTCTCAAATACCCCTCACCACTCCTTCATTTTCACACATTACAACCACTACTTCTACCCCTTGGCTAAACCATATATCTCCCTCCATCTCCTCTATTTTCTTCTTCTTCTACTACTTTCTTTCTTCTTTTGCTCGAGGACGAGCAAACCTTTTAATTTTGGTGTGGTAAAAGTATTGCTTTTTGTTTTTCCATAACCATTAATGGCACCAAATGCCGGAAAAACCTCTAGAAAGAGGAAAGGGAAGACAATTGCTTCCACATCTGAGTCATGGAAGATGGAGAGATTCATCTCACAAGCTCATCACTAAGAAAAGGATGGAGCAAACAAGAGAGCCTACTCATGGACCTCAACAAGAGCATGAGGAAATTCCTTATAATGAAATCCCTGAGATGCCTCAAGGGATGCACTTTCCTCCACAAAACTATTGGGAGCAAATTAACACCTCCCTAGGAGAATTGAGTTCCAACATGGGACAACTAAGGGTGGAGCACCAAGAGCATTCTATCCTCCTCCATGAAATTAGAGAAGATCAAAGAGCTATGAGGGAGGAGCAACAAAGGCAAGGAAGAGACATTGAGGAGCTAAAGTACTCTATAAGATCTTCAAGAGGAAGAACTAGCCGCCATCACTAAGGTGGACCCGTTCTTTAATTTTCTTGTTCTTTATTTTTCTGTTTTTCGTTTACTATGCTCTATGTTTATTCATGTTTGTGTCTTTATTACATGATCATTAGTGTTCAAGTATCTATGTCTTAAAGCTATGAATGTCCTATGAATCCATCACCTTTCTTAAATGAAAAATGCTTTAATTACAAAAGAACAAGAAGTACATGAATTTCGAATTCATCCTTGAGATTAGTTTAATTATTTTGATGTGGTGACAATCCTTTCTGCTTTCTGAATGAATGCTTGAACAGTGCATATGTCTTTTGAATTTGTTGTTTATGAATGTTGAAATTGTTGGCTCTTGAAAGAATAACGAAAAATGAGAAATGTTATTGATAATCTAAAAAATCATAAAATTGATTCTTGAAGCAAGAAAAAGCAGTGAAGAACAAAGCTTGCGAAAAAAAGAAAAAAAATAAAAGAAAGAAAAAGGAAAAGCAAGCAGAAAAAGCCAATAGCTCTTTAAACCAAAAGGCAAGAGCAAAAAGCCAGTAACCCTTTAAACCAAAAGGCAAGGGTAATAAAAAAGATCCAAGGCTTTGAGCATTAATGGATAGGAGGGCCCAAAGGAATAAAATCCTGGCCTAAGCGGCTAAACCAAGCTGTCCCTAACCATGTGCTTGTGGCATGAAGGTGTCAAGTGAAAAGCTTGAGACTGAGTGATTAAAGTCGTGATCCAAAGAAAAAAGAGTGTGCTTAAGAACCATGGACACCTCTAATTGGGGACTCTAGCAAAGCTGAGTCACAATTTGAAAGGGTTCACCCAGTTATGTGTCTGTGGCATTTATGTATCCGGTAGTAATACTGGAAAATAAAGTGCTTAGGGCCACGGCCAAGACTCATAAAGTAGCTGTGTTCAAGAATCAACATACTGAACTAGGAGAATCAATAACACTATCTGAATTCTGAGTTTCTATAGATGCCAACCATTCTGAACTTCAAAGGATAAAGTGAGATGCCAAAACTGTTCAGAGGCAAAAAGCTACTAGCCCCGCTCATCTAATTGGAGATAGGTTTCATTGATATTTTGGAATTTATAGTATATTCTCTTCTTTTTATCCTATTTAATTTTCAGTTGCTTGGGGACAAGCAACAATTTAAGTTTGGTGTTGTGATGAGCGGATAAGTTATACGCTTTTTGGCATTATTTTTAGGTAGTTTTTAGTATGATTTAGGTAGTTTTTACTATGTTTTTATTAGTTTTTATGCAAAATTCACATTTCTGGACTTTACTATGAGTTTTTGTATTTTTCTGTGATTTCATGTATTTTCTGGTTGAAATTGAGGGACCTGAGCAAAAATCTGATTCAGAGGCTGAAAAAGGACTGCAGATGCTGTTGGATTCTGACCTCCCTGCACTCGAAATAGATTTTCTGGAGCTACAAAAACCCAATTGGCGCGCTCTTAATTGCGTTGGTAAGTAGACATCCAGGGCTTTCCAGCAATAGATAATATTCCATACTTTGTCCGAGTTTTGACGACGTAAACTGGTGTTCAAACACCAACTTCCTGCCTTATTCTGAAGTTAAACGCCAGAAACAGGTTACAAACCAGTGTTGAACGCCACAAATAGGCTGCAACCTGGCGTTTAACTCCAAGAGAAACCTCTACACGTGTAAAGCTCAATGCTCAGCCCAAGCACACACCAAGTGGGCCCCGAAAGTGGATTTCTGCACTATCTGCACTTAGTTACTTATTTTCTGTAACCCTAGCTACTAGTTTAGTATAAAAACAACTTTTAGAGACTTACTATGTACCTCATGACATTTTTTTACACTTCACATTGTATTTCTGACGGCATGAGTCTCTAAACCCCATGATTGGGGGTGAAAAGCTCTGCTGTGTTTCGATGAATTAATGCAATTACTACTGTTTTTCATTCAATCACTCTTGTTTCTATTCTAAGATATTCACTCGCACTCCACCCTGATGAATGTGATGATCAGTGACACTCATCATCATTCTCACCTATGAACACGTGCCTGACAACCACCTCCGTTCTATCTGCACTAGCTTGAGTGTGTATCTCTTAGCCTCCTGGTTCATGATCAGAGTCTTCGTGGTATAGGCTAGAATTATTGGCGGCCATTCCAGAGATCCAGAAAGTCTAAACCTTGTCTGTGGTATTCCGAGTAGAATTTGGGAAGGGATGACTGTGATGAGCTTCAAACTCGCGAGTGTTGGGCGTAGTGACAGATGCAAAAGAATCAACGGATTCTATTCCAACATGAGCGAGAACCGACAGATGATTAGCCGTGCGGTGACAGCGCATTTGGACCATTTTCACTGAGAGGATGGATGGTAGCCATTGACAAAGGTGATCCACCAACATACAACTTGCCATGGAAGGAGACCATCGTGCGTGAAGAAGAAGACAGTAGGAAAGCAGAGATTCAGAAGACAGAGCATCTCCAAAACCTCAATCTGTTCTCCATTCCTGCATAACAAGTATTATTTATTTTATGTTAATTACTTCTCATAAACCCAACCATTTTTATTATTAATTTCCTGACTAAGAATTACAAAATAACCATAGCTTGCTTCAAGCCAACAATCTCTGTGGGATCGACCCTTACTCACGTAAGGTATTACTTGGAGGACCCAGTGCACTTGCTGATTAGTGGTACGAGTTGTGAAAAGTGTGATTTACAATTCAGGCATCAATGGTGCATATAGAGATATGACCATTGAACTGACTCACTTTGAGAATTCCTAATGGTTATAATTACCGTATATTTGTCAATAGGATATTCTCAAGATGAACATAGTAATAGAGTTTCCTTTGACCTGTGACTGTCATAGTAATTAACAATGTATTTATTATACTTTGATTCCGGACACCTAATACCCTAGGGTGCTAGTTAGATGGATATTGGGTATGATTTAAATACTTGTAGAATTAATGATTAGTCAATAAGGAATCCGTCAACTCTCGGTAAAGAGTTTGAGCTCTATGATTATAATGACTGAGATGAATAAAACTTTGGCCAAGGGGATTGAATGAATGAAGAAATGAGTTTCTTAGGTCATTCACAGTTCATTATAATAATGGTAACAAGTTAGAGTTTGACAATTAAACCATACTCTATGGGTTAACCAAGAGCTGAAAAGATGGAAGGAATTATACTTTGTTCTTCTGAGGTTCTTAGTAAAAATATATTACTTCATACTATCGGGTCGTTGAGGAGTGTTGCTAGACACCAACCTTGATTAGTAAATTTAGTATGACTAATTTACTACCCGCTTAGTATTGAACCTATGGGGTCACACACTAACGAGTGTTCTAATTTTTGCTATAGAATTAATATAATTATTTATTTGATTTCATTTCTTCATTCATTCAATCCACTTGGCCAAGGTTTTATTCATCTCAGTCATTATAATCATAGAGTTCAAACTCTTTACCGAGAGTTGACGGATTCCTTATTGACTAATAATTAATTCTACAAGTATTTAAATCATACCCAATATCCATTCAACTAGCACCCTAGGGTATTAGGTATACGGTAATTATAACCATTAGGAATTCTCAAAGTGAGTCAGTTCAATGGTCATATCTCTATATGCACCATCTATATATATAATTTAATAAATGAGATTTATTAATCTTCATCCAATGAAGACCATTATATATATATATATATATATATATTTATCTTTCCGGATTATTAATGTCCTTTTTAATAATCCTATGACCAAGAACAATTTATATTAAATTATAAAAAATTTATCTCTCAATATTATGATCACTATCACAATGATAAATCTATAAATTTAATCAAGAACCTTATTATATTAACATTTTAATATAATAATAATAACAAATTATTTGACATGTGATTGATTGGATTGTGGTCATACTACTTATTCCCAACAAGAACAACAATGATGCAAAGGATCATTGAAAATTTGCAAGGGTATTCAATAAAGAACCATAAAATTTTTCAATCTAGTGAGTTATGTTGTACTGCATGTTTTTAGTGAAAACTGGTTATAAAGCCATCATCAACAAAGATTGGATTTGAATTTTTTAAATTCCTTGAGAAGATTTAATGTGATATATGTGGACCAATTCATCCACCATGTGAATTTTTTAGATACTTTATTGTTCTAATAGATGCATCTTCAAGATGGTGTCATGTGTGCTTATTATTATCTCACGACTTTGGCATTTGTGAGACTACTTTTCAAATGTGAATTTACTTTTCAAACCTTTGATGCTTATTGCATGGCCATTAGTATAAGTGCTGAATATCTAATAGCTCATGTTCATACACAAAATGGGCTAGCAGAATCACTTATTAAATGCCTCTAGTTAATTGCTAGATCCTTACTTATGAGGAAAAAATCTTTCAATTTCTACTTGTGGGCATGCTATTTTACATGCTGCAGCACTTATCCATTTAAAGTCAACAAGTTACCACAAATTCTCTCCATTACAATTGGCTTTTGACTAATAGCCAAACATATCCCATTTGAGAATATTTGGATATATGATACATGTTCCTATTACTTCACCTAATCGCACCAGATGGGACCCCAAAAAAATTAGGAATATATATTGGATATAATTTTTTTAATTGTGAGGTATTTAGAGATACAAACGGGATATATATTTAAAGCTCAATTTGTAAATTGTCACTTTAATGAGACAATGTTTACAACATTAAGAGAAGAGAATAAACAATTGACAAAATAGCTAAATTAGAATGCATCATCATTAATACATTTGGATTTTTGATCAAGAGAATGTGAATTAGAGGTTCAAAAGATTATGCATTTGTAATTTTTTACAAATGAATTTCTTAATGCATTTTTTGATACAAAAAGGATAACAAAATCCTATATACCAGTTGAAAATGCTCTAATTCAAATTTATGTTCTTGTTGGACAAATGGTCAATAGTATAAATAAATGCCAAAAGCGTGTACCAGTCAATTCTAAAAGTAAAAATTCTTGTAAAAGAAGATGGACAAATTGTGGTAAAGAGACAAATAGTGTTTAAGACATAGTTGGGACACCTACAGTTGTCCAAAGTCATGATATAATTGAAACATCAAAAGATGATTAGGAACTTGAAAATTATCAAAATGATGAGATCTCCATGAACTATGTCTTTAAGGAAAAAAATAGAACTGAAGAAAAATAATTATCAACAATATATTTGCAAATAATATAACGCTAAATATCATGCATGAAATGAGGATGCTTAACCAAAAACTGTCGAAGAATGTCGACGAAGGGTTGATTGACAAAAATGAAAAGAAGCCATGAAAAATGAATTAGACTCACTTGCCAAAACGTAAAATCTTTGGACCTGTAGTCTAAACATCTAAAGGTGTGAAACCTGTTGGATACAAATGGGTATTTGTGAGAATAATGAAATTGTATGTACAAAGCTCGACTTGTAGCACAAGATTTCTTACAAAGACCTGGTATAGACTATGAGGAGACCTACTCTCTTGTAGTTGATGCAACTACCTTGAGATATTTGATTAGCTTATTTGCATATCATAAACTAAATATGCACCTAACGGATGTGGTAATGACTTATCTATATGGGTTATCAGATGTGATATCTATATCAGAGTTCCCAAAGGACTAAAAATATATGAATCATCCAAAGAGAATCTCGAGGATTATACTCGGTTAGATTGCAAAGATCTTTATATGGTTTAAAGCAATTTGGACGAATGTGGTATAACTGTCCTACAGAGTATTTGATGAAAAAAAGGTTTAAAGACGATGATATTTATTCATGTGTTTATATAAGAAAATCTGCATCTGAATTCATTATAATTCCTATGTATGTTGATGATTTAAATATCATTGGTTCTTCTGAAGATATCCCAATGATCATAAATGCTCTGAAAGAAGAGTTTGAGATGAAAGATCTTGAAAAATCAAATTTTATCTCGGCCTTCAGATTAAATATGTAACAAAAGAAATATTTATTCATCAAAAGACTTACACAGAGAAAATACTAGAGATTTTATTTGAATAAATTACATCCAGTAAGAACCTCAATTATTGTAAAATCACTAGGTGTGAAGAAGGATTCATTCCGACTAAAAGAAAAAAATGAAGAAACTCTTGGTTCTGAAGTACCATATCTTAGTTTCATAGGGGTACTGGTGCACGAAATTGTGATCGTTCATTCCTTGGTAACGGCACTAAAGACCTAATACGCACGTTCATAATCTTAATTCTTTGTCACAACTTCGCACAACTAACAAGCAAGTGCACTGGGTCGTCCAAGTAATAAACCTTACGTGAGTAAGGGTCGATCCCACGAAGATTGTCAGCTTGAAGCAAGCTATGGTCACCTTGTAAATCTCAGTCAGGCGGATTCAAATGGTTATAGAGTTTTAATAATTAAAAGATAAATAAAACGTAAAATAAAGATATAGATACTTATGTAATTCATTGGAGAGAATTTCAGATAAGCGTATAGAGATGCTTAGTTCCTTCTGAATCTTCGCTTTCCTACTGCTTTCATCCAATCTTTCATACTCCTTTCCATGGCAAGCTGTGTGTTGGGCATCACCATTGTCAATGGCTACATCCCGTCCTCTCAGTGAAAATGGTCCAAATGCGCTGTCACCGCACAGCTAATCATCTGTCGGTTCTCGATCATACTGGAATAGGATTTAGTAATCCTTTTGCATCTGTCACTACGCCCAGCACTCGCGAGTTTGAAGCTCATCATAGCCATCCCTTCCCAGATCCTACTCAGAATACCACAGACAAGGTTTAGACTTTCCAGATCTCAAGAATAGCCGCCAATAATTCTAGCCTATACCACGAAGACTCTGATCATAGATCAGGAGGCTAAGAGATATGCATTCAAGCTTGTTTGCATGTAGAACGGAAGTGTTTGTCAGGCACGCGTTCGTAAATGAGAATGATGATGAGTGTCACATAATCATCACATTCATCATGTTCTTGTGTGTGAATGAATATCTTAGAGAAGAAATAGGCTTGAGTTGAATAAAAAAACAATAGTACTTTGCATTAATTCATGAGCAACAGCAGAGCTCCACACCTTAATCTATGGCGTGCAGAAACTCTACCGTTGAAAATACATAAGTGAAAATAGGGTAGACATGGCCGAGTGGCCAGCCTCCCATGGAGGTCTAGAGGTCTAAAATGATCAAAAGATGATCTCGAAAGTGATCCTCCAAAAGATCTTTAACATAATAGTAAAAGCTTCTATTTATACTAAACTAGTTACTAGGATTACAAAAATACGTAAATAATGCAGAAATCCACTTCCGGGCCCACTTGGTGTGTGTTTGGGCTGAGCATTGAAGCTTTCACGTGTAGAGGTCTTCCTTGGAGTTGAACGCCAGTTTGTAACTTATTTCTGGCGTTTAACTCTGCTTTGCAACTTGTTTCTGGCATTTAACGCCAGAATAGAGTAGAGAGCTGGCGTTGAACATCAGTTTACGTTGTCTAAACTCAAGCAAAGTATGGATTATTATCTATTACTGGAAAGCCCAGGATGTCTACTTTCCAACGCAATTGAGAGCATACCATTTGGACTTCTGTAGCTCCAGAAAATTCACTTTGAGTGCAGGGAGGTCAGAATCCAACAGCATCTGCAGTCCTTCTTCAGCCTCTGAATCTGATTTTTTCTCAAGTCCCTCAATTTCAGCCAGAAATTACCTGAAATCACAGAAAAACACACAAACTCATAGTAAAGTCCAGAAATATAATTTTTATTTAAAAACTAATAAAAATATACTAAAAAACTAACTAAATCATACTAAAACTATATAAAAACAATGCCAAAAAGCGTATAAGACTCAGCTTTGCTAGAGTCCCCAATTAGAGGTGTCCAGGGTTCTTAAGCACACTCTGTTTTTGCTTTGGACCTCGACTTTAACCGCTCAGTCTCAAGTTTTTACTTGACACCTTCACGCAACAAGCACATGGTTAGGGACAGCTTGGTTTAGCCGCTTAGGCCAGGATTTTATTCCTTTAGCCCCTCCTATCCACTGATGCTCAAAGCCTTGGATCCTTTTTATTACCCTTGCCTTTTGGTTTTAAGGGCTATTGGCTTTTTGCTCTTGCCTTTTGGTTTAAAGAGCTTTTGGCTTTTTCTGCTTGCTTTTTCTCTTTTTTTTCGCCATTTTTCTTTTCTTCTTTTTTTTTTCCGCAAGCTTTTGTATTCATTGCTTTTTCTTGCTTCAAGAATCAATTTTATGATTTTTCAGATTATCAATAACATTTCTCCTTTTCATCATTCTTGCAAGAGCTAACAATTTTAACATTCATAAACAACAAATTCAAAAGATATATGCACTGTTCAAGTATTTATTCAGAAAACAAAAAGTATTGTCACCACATCAAGATAATTAAACTAATTTCAAGGATGAATTCGAAACCATGTACTTCTTGTTCTTTTGTTTTTAGAACAGTTTTCATTTAAGAGAGGTGATGGATTCATAGGATATTCATAGCTTTAAGACATAGACACTTAAACCCTAATGATCATATAGTAAAGACACAAACATAAATAAAACATAAGGCTCAAAAACCGAAAAACAGGAAAATAAGAACAAGGAGATTAAGGAACGGGTCCACCTTAGTGAGGGTGGTGTCTTCCTCTTCTTGAAGAACCAATGGTGCTCTTGAGCTCCTCTATGTCTCTTCCTTGTCTTTGTTGCTCCTCCCTCATAGCTCTTTGGTCTTCTCTAATCTCATCGAGAATGATGGAGTGCTCTTGGTGTTCCATCCTTAGTTGTCCCATATTGGAACTTAATTCTCCTAGGGAGGTGTTGATTTGCTCCCAATAGTTTTATGGAGGGAAGTGCATCTCTTGAGGCATCTCAGAGATTTCATGGTGAGGAATTTCCTCATGCTCTTGTTGAGGTCCATGATCTCTTGTTTGCTCCATCTTTTTCTTAGTGATGGGCTTGTCCTCATCAATGAGGATATCTCTCTCTATGTCAATTCCAGCCGAATTGCAGAGGTGGCAAATGAGGTGAGGAAAGGCTAACCTTGCCAAAGTGGATGACTTGTCAGCCACCTTGTAGAGTTCTTGAGGTATAATCTCATGAACTTCCACTTCCTCCCCAATCATGATACTATGGATCATGATGGCCCGGTCTACAGTAACTTCAGACCGATTGCTAGTAGGAATAATTGAGCGTTGGATGAACTCCAACCATCCTCTAGCTACAGGCTTAAGGTCCGGTCTTCTTAATTGAACCAGCTTGCCTCTTGAGTCAACTTTCCATTGAGCTCCTTCCACACATATGTCCATGAGAACTTGGTCTAACCTTTGATCAAAGTTGACCCTTCTAGTGTAGGGCGGGCGTTTTCTTGCATCATTGGCAAGTTAAACGCCAACCTTACATTTTCCGGACTGAAATCTAAGTATTTCCCCCAAACCATGGTAAGCCAGTTCTTTGGATTTGGGTTCACACTTTGATCATGGTTCCTAGTGATCCATGCATTTGCATAGAACTCTTGAACCATTAAGATCCCAACTTGTTGAATAGGATTAGAGAGAACTTCCCATCCTCTTCTTCTAATCTCTTGTCAGATCTCTGGATATTCGCTCTTTTTGAGCTTAAAAGGAACCTCAAGGATTACCTTTTTCTTGGCCACAACTTCATAGAAGTGGTCTTGATGGACCTTTGAGATGAATCTCTCCATCTCCTATGACTCAGAGGTGGAAGCAATTGCCTTTCCTTTCCTCTTTCTTGAAGTTTCTCTGGCCTTAGGTGCCATTGATGGTTATGGAAAAACAAAAAGCAATGCTTTTACCACACCAAACTTAAAAGGTTTGCTCGTCCTCGAGCAAAAGAAGAAAGAAAGTAGTAGTAGAAGAAGAAAATGGAGGAGATGGAGGGAGAGAATGTATTCGGCCAGGGGGGAGAAGTGGTGGTTGTAATGTGTGAAAATGGAGTAGTGTTGGGGGGTTTATATAGGGGTGGGGTGGAGGGTAGGTTTCGGCCTTTAGGGTTGGGTTTGGGAGGGAAAAGAGTTTGAATTTTGGAGGTAGGTGGGGTTT
>NC_029789.2:25817415-25820414 GCF_000816755.2 Arachis ipaensis
GAGTGGTTAAGGGTATTTAGGGAAGAGGTATGGAGGTGATTGGTGAAGGGTATTTGGGGAAGAAAGTTATGAAAAGGTGTGAAGAGGAGAGAAGAAGAGGTGGGATAGGTGGGGATCCTGTGGGGTCTACAAATCCAGAGGGGTCAAGAACTTAACATCCCTGCTTCAATTAGGCGTGCTAAACGCCCTTAGAATGCATGTCTGGCGTTAAACGCCAGCTTGCTGCTTGTTTCTGGCGTTTAACGCCAATTCCATGCTCTGTTCTGGCGTTAAACGCCAGTCTGGTGCTTGTTTCTGGCGTTTAACGCCAGCTTGATGCTTCTTTCTGGCGTTAAACGCCAGTTTCATGCTTCTTATTGGCGTTTAAATGCCAGTAAGCTCTTCCTCCAGGGTGAGCTATTTTTAATGCTGTTTTTCATTCTGTTTTTGATTTTTCAGTAGTTTTTGTGACGCCACATGATCATCAATCTTAAAAAAACATAAAATAACAATAGAAAATAAATAGATATAATTAAATAACATTGAGTTGCCTCCCAACAAGCGCTTCTTTAAAGTCAATAGCTTGACAGTGAGCTCTCATGGAGCCTCACAGATGTTCAGAGCATTGTTGGGACCTCCTAACACCAAACTTAGAGTTTGAATGTGGGGGTTCAACACCAAACTTAGAGTTTGGTTGTGGCCTCCCAACACCAAACTTAGAGTTTGACTGTGGGGGCTTTGGTTGACTCTGCAGTGAGAGAAGCTTTTCATGCTTCCTCTCTATGGTTACAGAAGGAGATCCTTGAGTTTTAAACACAAGGTTGTCCTCATTTAGTTGAAGGACCAACTCTCCTCTATCCACATCAATCACAGCTTTTGCTATGGCTAGGAAGGGTCTTCCAAAGATGATAGATTCATCCTCATCCTTCCCAGTTTCTAGGATTATAAAATCAGCAGGGATGTAAAGGCCTTCAACCTTTACTAACAAGTCCTCTACTAATCCATAAGCCTGTTTCATTGATTTGTCTGCCATCTCTATTGAGATTCTTGCAGCTTGTACCTCATAGATTCCTAGTTTCTCTATTACAGAGAGTGGCATGAAGTTTGTCCCTGATCCAAGGTCACACAGAGCCTTCTCAAAGGTCATGGTGCCTATGGTACAAGGTATGAAGAACTTTCCGGGATCCGGTTTCTTCTGAGGCAATGTCTGCCTTATCAATGCACTTAGTTTATTAGTGAACAAGGGGGGGGGGTTCATCCTCCCAAATCTTATTACCAAATAAACTGGCATTCAACTTCATGATGGCTCCTAGATATTCAGCAACCTGCTCTTCATTGATGTCTTCATCCTCTTCAGAGGAAGAATAGTCATCAGAGCTCATGAATGGTAAAAGGAGGTTCAATGGAATCTCTATGGTCTCTAGATGAGCCTCAGATTCCTTTGGTTCCTCAAAGGGAAACTCCTTATTGGTCAGTGAACGTCCCAGGAGGTTTTCCTCACTAGGATTCACGTCCTCCTCCTCCTCTCTGGGTTCGGCCACACCAAGTAAGGTTATGGCCTTGCACTCTCTTTTTGGATTCTCTTCTGTATTGCTTGGGAGAGTACTAGGAGGAGTTTCAGTGACTCTTTTACTCAGCTGGCCCACTTGTGCCTCCAAATTTCTAATGGGGGACCTTGTTTCATTCATGAAACTTAGAGTGGCCTTAGATAGATCAGAGACTATATTTGCTAAGCTAGATGGATTCTACTCAGAATTCTCTGTCTGTTGCTGAGTGGATGACGGAAAAAGGCTTGCTATTGTTAAACCTGTTTCTTCCACCATTATTAAAGCCTTGTTGAGACTTTTGTTGATCTTTCTATGAGAAATTTGGATGATTTCTCCATGAAGGATTATAGGTGTTTCCATAGGGTTCACCTATGTAATCAAGCTTCATAGAGGGATTCACCTTCTTTCTGTTTGAAGGTCTGAACATCCACTCTAAGTTTGCTAAGCTTTTGAGGAGGAAAGAACTTGGCTAAGAAAGTCGTGACCAGCTTATCCCAAGAGTTCAGGCTATCTTTAGGTTGAGAGTCTAACCAAATTCTAGCTCTGTCTCTTACAGCAAACGGGAAAAGCATAAGCCTGTAGACCTCAGATCAACCCCATTGGTCTTAACAGTATCACAGATTTGCAAGAATTCAGTTAGGAACTGAAAAGGATCTTCTAATGGAAGTCCATGAAACTTGCAATTCTGTTGCATCAGAGAACTAATTGAGGCTTTAGCTCAAAATAGTTTGTTCCAATGGTAGGGATTGAGATGGTTCTTCCATGTAAGTTGGAATTTGGTGCAGTAAAGTCACCAAGCATCTTCCTTGCATCTCCACCATTATTATTATTTTCAGCCATGTCTACTTCTTTTTCGAAAATTTTTGTCAGATTTTCTCCAGAGAGTTGTGCTTTAGCTTCCCTGAGCTTCCTCTTCAGAGTCCTTTCAGGTTCAGGATCAGCTTCAACAAGAATGTTCTTATCCTTGTTCCTGCTCATATGAAAAAGAAGAGAACAGAAAAGAAAATATGGAATCCTCTATGTCACAGTATAGAGATTCCTTATATGAGTATAAGAAGAGAAGGATGGAAGAAAGAAAAGATAAGAATTCGAACACAGAGGAGAAGAGTTGGTTCGAATTTTTGAGCAGAAGAGAAGTGGTAGTAGATAAATAAATAGAAGGAGATGAGAGAAAGGAAAATTCGAAAATTAAAAATAAAATGAAAAATATTTTTTTGTTTTTATGTTGACTATTAATTAGAATTCGAAATTTAATATGGGAAATAAAATTAAATTAAAATTTAAGACAATTAGTTAATTAAAATAAATTTTGAAAAAGGGGTTAGTAATTTTCGAAAATAAGAGAGAGAAAAGTAGTTAGGTGGTTTTGAAAAAGATATGATTGAAATAGTAAACTTTTAAAATCAAACAAAAAGTTAAGTGGTTAATTGAAAAAGATTTGAAAATCAATTTTGAAAAGATAAGAGGTTAGAA
>NC_029789.2:25821451-25822891 GCF_000816755.2 Arachis ipaensis
TTTTTTTGTTTTTATGTTGACTATTAGTTAGAATTCGAAATTTAAGATGGAAAATAAAATTAAATTAAAATTTAAGACAATTAGTTAATTAAAATAAATTTTGAAAAAGGGGTTAGTAATTTTCGAAAATAAGAGAGAGAAAAGTAGTTAGGTGGTTTTGAAAAAGATATGATTGAAATAGTAAACTTTTAAAATCAAACAAAAAGTTAAGTGGTTAATTGAAAAAGATTTGAAAATCAATTTTGAAAAGATAAGAGGTTAGAAAAGATTTTGAAATTGATTTTGAAAAAGATGTGATTGAAATTTATTTTGAAAAATATTTGAAAAAGAAATTTAAAAAGATTTGATTTTGAAAATCAAAGTTGATTACTTGACTAACAAGAAACAAAAAGATATGATTTTAAAATTTAAAGATTGAACCTTTCTTATTAGGCAAGTAACAAACTTAAAATTTTTGAATTAATCACATTAATTGTTAGCATTAATTTTGAAAATATGAAATAGAAATAAGAAAAAAATTTTGAAAATAAATTTTGAAAATTTCGAAATTATGAAAGAAAAAATGAAAAAAGATTTGATTTTTGAAAAAGATTTGAAAAAAAATAGCATTTTTAAATTGAAAATTTGACTTGGCTCGTAAGAAACAACTAAATTTTAAAAAGTTTTGAAAAAGTCAACTCAAATTTTCAAAAATTTATGAGAGAATAAGGGAAAGATATCTTTTTGATTTTTTTGAATTTTTAATGTGGAGAGAGAAAAACACAAAAAAAAAAAGACACAAGACATAAAAAATTATAAATCAAAACAAGAAAAATATGCAAGAACACTTTGAATGTCAAGATGAACACCAAGAACACTTTGAATGTCAAGATGAACATCAAGAACATGTTTTTGAAAATTTTTAAGAAAAGAAAAACACGCAAGACACCAAACATAGAAATTTTCAAACTTTAGACACTAACAAATTGAAAATGCATATTAAAAACTAGAAAAGACACCAAACAAGAAAAATTTAAAGATCAAACAAAGAAATTCATCAAGAACAACTTGAAGATCATGAAGAACAAATGCATGAGTTTTCGAAAAATAAAGAAAATTATAAAAACATGCAATTGACACCAAACTTAAGAATTGACACTATACTCAAACAAGAAACACAAAATTATTTTTGGTGTTTTTTTTTTTGAAATTTTTTCGAAAATAAAAATAAAAATAATAAAAATAAAGAGCTTAAAATTAAAATAAAATTACCTAATCTGAGCAACAAGATGAACCATCAGTTGTCCAAACTCGAACAATCCCCGGCAACGGCACCAAAAACTTGGTGCACGAAATCGTGATCGTTCATTCCTTGGTAACGGCGCTAAAGAACTTAATACGCACGTTCATAATCTTAGTTCTTTTTCACAATTTCGATACAACTAACCAGCAAGAGCACTG
>NC_029789.2:25822951-25845620 GCF_000816755.2 Arachis ipaensis
AATACCACAGACAAGGTTTAGACTTTCCGGATCTCAAGAATGGCCGCCAATAATTCTAGCCTATACCACGAAGACTCTGATCGTAGATCAGGAGGCTAAGAGATATGCATTCAAGCTTGTTTGCATGTAGAATGGATGTGTTTGTCAGGCACGCGTTCGTAAGTGAGAATGATGATGAGCGTAACATAATCATCACATTCATCATGTTCTTGTGTGCGAATGAATATCTTAGAGAAGAATATGCTTGAGTTGAATAGAAAAACAATAGTACTTTGCATTAATTCATGAGGAACAGCAGAGCTCCACACCTTAATCTATGGTGTGCAGAAACTCTACCGTTGAAAATACATAAGTGAAAATAGGGTAGACATGGCCGAGTGGCCAGCCTCCCATGGAGGTCTAGAGGTCTAAAATGATCAAAAGATGATCTCGAAAATGATCCTCCAAAAGATCTTTAACACAATAGTAAAAAGTTCTATTTATACTAAACTAGTTACTAGGATTACAGAAATAAGTAAATAATGCAGAAATCCACTTCCAGGCCCACTTGGTGTGTGCTTGGGCTGAGCATTGAAGCTTTCACGTGTAGAGGTCTTCCTTGGAGTTGAACGCCAGTTTGTAACTTGTTTCTGGTGTTTAACTCTGCTTTGCAACTTGTTTCTGGCGTTTAACGCCAGAATAGAGCAGAGAGCTGACGTTGAACGCCAGTTTTCGTCATCTAAACTCAGAAAAAGTATGGACTATTATATATTTCTGGAAAGCCCTGGATATCTACTTTCCAACGCAATTGAGAACGCACCATTTGAAATTCTGTAGCTCCAGAAAATCCACTTTGAGTGCAGGGAGGTCAGAATCCAACAACATCTGCAGTCCTTCTTCAGCCTCTGAATCTGATTTTTGCTCAAGTCCCTCAATTTCAGCCAGAAATTACCTGAAATCACAGAAAAATACACAAACTCATAGTAAAATCTAAAAATGTGATTTTTATTTAAAAACTAATAAAAATATACTAAAAACGAACTAAATCATACTAAAAACTATATAAAACAATGCCAAAAAGCGTATAAATTATCCGCTCATCAGGTACTAATGTATCTTGTTAATAATACATGTCCCAATATAATATTTGATATAAAATTATTAGTGAGGACACAATTCCTCTCCAATAAGAAGACATTGAAATGGAATAAACAATGTGTTTCAATATCTTCGTAGAACGACTGATATGGGGTTATTTTATCCTTATGGATCTAAGTCACAATTAGTTGGCTTTGCAGATGTAGTTTATCTATCTGATCCGCATAAATTTAGATCCCAAATAGGATAAATGTTTACATTTGGTGACACAATTATATCATGGAGATCTACAAAATAAACTATAGCTGTAACGACTCAATTTCTAGCACGTCATGATCAATACTAGTTGTCAGGCGCTACTTCACAGTTATATTTGAGCCTGTATTGCTTATCGAGATCACGTGTTAGCCAGCAATAGCAAAATAGGTTTAAGTTAGGCAAAAGTACATGATGCATATAAACATAGGAAAGCATAACAATATCATCTATTTACCCGAAGGCTCAATTTAATACATTATCATAGTTCATACAGAAGACATTATCGCTTATTTATACTACACAAAACTATTTACAGACTCCAATATCTATATTAACAAGCCTCGGCTCTACAAAAGCCACCCTACTCTAGGACCTGTTCTACAATACATATATAGTATTTACAAAACATATTAGTACTCTAAAAGTCTATAAAAAATGAGGACAAAGACTACTACTACTAGTTATAGATCAATGATAACTAAAGTAATACGGAATGCTGAAGTAAAAGGAGTCAAGTTTTTAAAGTCACTTAAAGGAACACTAATGTTATCACTTTACCATTTTACCCTCATATCCTTCATAACATCTTTTTACCCTTCATTAAGTTAATTAACCATTTTTATATTTACTTTGTGCCCAAAATTATCATTTTATTCCTAGGTGTTCTAATTTTTCCGTTTAATTTTATTTAGCATCAAAATTTTACCAAATTAACCCTAATATTTTTCTATGACCAAATCACTCCTAATAATTTTAATTAATGTCAATTTTATCCTTATGAGTCTAAAAAACTATCTAAAATTTTATTTTAATTATAATTTTGATCCAATTAATTTATTTAATTATAATTTTATTCCTAAATACACTAAGTTCAAAATTCTACTTATATTTCATTTATATTACATTTTAACCCCTTTTTTTTTTACCTGAAATAACTATAACACCATTTTTACTTTTACACACTTGTTTCATAGGATCAAAACTAGTTTTTTAACTTCTTTTTAATCCTCCAACATGTCACTTTCCAGGCCTTTAGTGGCTAAAATTTTTAAAGGTGTAGTTTTTCATTTTTATCCACTTTTAGTGGCTTTTAAGACTTGGAACATAAACCCCAAGTGCTCCAAATAATTCAGCTATTCCATACAATTTTCATAGGCAAATAAGCTTCAAATATCATTCAATAATAAGTCAAAAATAGAGAAGCATCACTAAATTTTTAGAATTAAAAATCAAGCACAAAATCACCACAAAGTGGCTTAATTATATAAACACGAATAAAGTATAAACATATTCTAACTATTCTTAATCCTTATCTCGTTTTTAATTCAGGCCCTAGATCTCTAAAACACCAGAAAATACTCTAACAAAAGAAGAAATACAGCTGGAGGTGGTGCATTTTTTCTTGGCCGAAAAGTATCACAAAAAATGATGAAATTTGGCCACTTTAAGCTTGAATTTGTGTATCTTCTTAGAAATGCTCTATATGGGTTTTAAGAGGAGTTTTCTAGACATGGGAGATAACAAGAATTCACCATAATTACTGCTGGAAAAACAAAAAAGAATGGAGAAGGAACAAGAGCTCACCTTGCTGAATTTTCGTAAGAATTAGTGAAAACAGGCAGGAAATTGTGTTTGTATGACTTGGATTCTCAAAAAACACATGAAGAAAAATGGAAGAGCTGCTGGAATCTTAGCTGAAATATGGAGAAAATGTGCAGTATTTTTCTCTCTTCCTCTCTCAAGATTTCGGTAAAAAAGGTGGTAAAAATGCATAAGTGTGTGTAAAATTTGTGAGTAAGATTTCTTTAAATAAAAATTCAGAGTCTTGGATGAATTTAGGATGGTAAAAGAGGGTAAGAATTTTGTGGCCAAGGGATGAGGATTAATAAAGAAGGGGCGTAAAAACAAGGAAGCTTAGTCAATGCTGTGTTGAGTTTATCTACAGTTAACCGTAGTTAGTTAATTGGGGTTAAAACATATTAGAGAGGGGGTGGATACTAGTCATAGAGAGAGAGAGGGGGGGGCGTGTTGCTTGGGAAACAAGCAAGAGGATTCGAGGTCTCTATGTATTATTTGCGGAATACTAGTCAGAAGTTCGCTTCGGAGTAACTTTTACCGTGCGATAAAATAACTAGTGGCTGAGATTTTTTTCTTAAAGAAATAAATTATGAATGGATGGCTAAGATTAATCTTGGGACACAATTACCAAAATATAAATTATTTTTACCATTGGTTCCATGGTTTTCGGTTACTAACTTGTTTTGGTGTGCGCAAAAATGTCACTAAAAGTGAATTTTTGCCTCAAAAAATTTTTAGTGAGGAAAATAAACTAATGGCAACCAAGTCTTCACTTTTTACTTGTCAAATTTGATTTAGAGGAATTAATTACCCTCGTAAAGTCAAGTTTGACTCATTAATTACCCTTTTATTTTTTTAACCATTGAGCCTGCCTCACTAATTCTTGTTAAGCCGTGGTTCGGAATTTTGCGGAATAAGTTACAAAATAGTTCGAAAACTAAGTTTTCCAGAAGCTAGATTCTTACATTCTACCATCTTTAAAAAAAAAATTTATCCTCAAAATTTTAACTATGCACAAAGAATTATAGGAACATCTATGTCATGCTTTATAGTTAAGGTCTTTAATTAGCGTAATGCTCACCTCAAGCGAAGGGACCGGACCTAGTGGTGCTTTTTAGTAGTCACGGTAAAATCTCCTCCCTGTTGATGGGGTCTAGAGGTCATATCTACAATCCTATTTTGATAATCTCTTGCTAGATGTCCCTCCTTGTTGCAGTAGTATCATGTATTTGTACAAAATCGACAAGGCCTACCGCTATGATTTTTCTGACACTTTGGGCATATGAGGCTGTCCTAAGCCTGTTGAGGTTTCTCTCCTTGTACCCTAAACCTTAAACTCTAATACTCTAAATCCAAAATCCTAAACTGCCTCCATGTTGGTTCCAGCGCTGTTGTTGCCTGTTAGCTTTGAAATTTATACCCCGATGGGCTAGACTCTGATCAAAACTTTGTTATGCAACCTCTCGATGATTCGCTCATGCAACTGCCAACTTCTTTGTACATTCCTCTATCAGCTAGCTCTTTTTGGCGAATTCAGCAAAGTTCCCAATCTTCATTGGACCGATAGAAGTCAATAGATCCTCCCTGAGTCCCTCTTCGAACTTAATGCACTTCTATTCCTCAAATTCTGTGGGAACTCCTTGACAAACCTTAGAGAAGTGGCATAAGTCCTCAAACTTCCTGGTGTATTCGGCTACTGTCATACTCCCCTATCTTAACTGTAACAGTGCTAACTCCTTTGGGGTGCGGGTGGACGAAGGAAATTACTTCTTGTAGAACTCTATCGTGAAATTATCCTAAGCAATTGCGGTGCCCTATTGATCCAATAACAGATTTACTCCCTGCCACCAATGTTATGCATCCCCTTTTAGCATATAAGTAGCAAACTCCACATATTATCCTTCCGAGACATGTTGCACTTGCAGAGCCCGTTCTATAGTGTGAAACCAAGCATCTGCCTCGGTCAGATTAGTGGTTCCTGAGCATTGGGGTGGATTAACTTTAAGGAAAGACGCCAAGGTCATCAGCCTATCCCCCCTCGGGTATGCCATTTTTCGGTCCATTTTCATTGCTATTCATGTTTCCATTACCCTGTCGTTCCATCCTTTCTATGGCTCTATTAGTCGTGGTAACAGAATCACACATAACGGTAGCCATTGCGGTCATGGATTCTACGAAAGCAGTCGAATCTAATGCTGGCTTGGAACTTGGATTTCCTTAATGGGGACCAGGCATATGCGCAGCCATTTGGGTCCTGTTAATACCAAAAGATCAACATTAAGGTGATCAGTCTTAATATATCCAGTTTAAGTGCAAACATTTCCTACAACGAATGTTCACATACCATCATGCAAAATGTATTAACAGAGATACCCTATTAGCATAGAAATATACTAACAGAACATGCAATGAAGCATGGTCAGTCCATCCCCAGGCTCTACCAAGGATGAACTACTTTGATACCATTTGTAACGATCCAATTTCTAGTACATCATGACCAATGCTAGTTGCCAAGCGCTACTTCACGGCTAACTTTAGGGACTCTAGACCTTATATTATATTATACTATATTGTATTATATAAAGGCAAATACCAAATCGGTTCCTAAAATATTCTAGCGTTGATAAAATGGTACCTGACTTTTGTTATTGATAAAATTGTACCTAAAAAATTTTAAAATTTGACAAGTGTGTCCCCGAACTCGCTTCCGATCAATACGTAGCTGATGTGGCTACCATATTTTGCTAATTTGGCAACGTTGTTAGCCTAAATACTTAGCTATAATTAACATTTAAATTAAATCAAAATCCAGGTAAAAAACCCCAAATCACACCAAACATTGTCCTGAACCCTAAATTGGGACTTTTGTGCTTAATTTTCCCCAAATTTGCAGATTGGAACATTTATACGGCCAAAGCTCGTGGGAAAGCTAGTATAGGGAGAAAGAGCCCATCAATGGAAGCTTTTGAAGTGGATGGTATGTCAGAATTTGTGATGAAAACCTATGATGGAATGTGCTTTTGTTGTCTCCCAGCTATTCCGTTGAAGTCAAAGACAACTAGTAAGCCTGATAGATGGTTTTTTCCGATGCTGTATGTGAAAAGTACAAATTGAGATTTTGCTGCTTATTCCATTTTTGTTGTTTCTCATATTTTGGTGTTTTTTTTATCTAATCTATGAATTTGTTTTGCCTTGGTAGAACAAACAAATTTGGTATAGGTATTTGTAATGGTTGGATAAGATACAAGATCATTGTACTGAAGAAGAAAGATCTTATAAATGTGAAGAAGAAAACCCAAATCAGTGACAAGTGTGTGGATGATGTGGAGATTGATAAGATGGTAATGTTGCTGCCTAAGATGACTGAAATGAATGAGCACCTTAGGAGGATTGAGTTGCTTGTCAATGTCATTTGTATCTTAATTGGATTAGGTGTGGCTGTAAATCTACTTTATTTGGCTAAGTAGATAAATGACTAAGAGTTTATAGGTTTAACAATGACATAGTTTAATGATTTTGTGCTTTTTCCAATAAATGAATGTAATTAAGATGATCAATGAATGATGTTCTTTTGCTTAATTTGAATGAGTTGGTCTTCTTATCAGTGATGAAAACTAAATAAATAATCGATTTGCAACCAAAAGAATAAGTTACAGAAGGAAAAAAATAACAATGTGGCATGATACTAACTTGTAATGGACAAAAAGTTTTAATAGAAGAAAAGTTGTAGATACCCTTACAATTTTACTTAAAGAGCTAATGCTCAATACTTCAAAACATAAATATTATCATGCTAAATCTAGAAGTTAACATCACTTAAAATCCAAAACATAGGACACAAAATACTAATATAGTCCCATGACACAAAATATAAAAGTTCAAACCAATAATCTAGAATCAAAATATATCAGATAACAAAATAGTACTAAGTTGCATAACATCCCACTATCTATTCTTCTTGTCATTGATGGTTGGCTAGTTGGTTTCTTCCTCCTCAAAGATGGGGTGGGCATAAACCCTGTGAACTTGTTTTGGATGGTTTGGGTGCTGCTGCCATGTTTTCCTAGTCACAGTTGGTGGCTTAATTAGAGGTGAAACTTAGACTTAAAGATTAGGCCTTATCCATTGGTCATATCACTGGACTTTGTATTACTAGTCTAGGCCCAAAATTTGGGGCTATAGCACTCAATGGCCTAGTTGGGATGGAAGGTATAGACCAACTAGGTGGCCTCACAACAACATTCTTAATCCTACTTTAAGGAGGGGGTGGTGGTGCAGCTACTATGGATATTGTGGAGTTGGTTGGTGCTGCAAAATTGATTGTGATTATTCTCCTTGAGCTGCTTCTTTTGCCTCTGTCATAGCAATCATAAGAAAAGGTAAACAACTCAATTAAATTATGCAATAATACAACAGATGTCACATCAATAACACATTATTCAGAGCAATTATCTAAGTAAACATAAAAAAGAAATACCTATTGTGTTTTCTGTAACAATTTTCTCTGTTTTGATATCAGTCACATCAGCTTGGTCAGGATTACCACCTCCATCAGGAGCATCATCAGGAGCACCTCGATTGAGATCTTTATGAGCACCTTCACCAGAATCATCATTAGCATCCAAGTCATGTATTGCTTCAAATACTCTGTCAGCTACACCAGATCCTCCAGTCATTCTTTGCTGGGGCAAACCACTTGGTAGTTGTCTAGGATGTCTCTTTCTAACTCCTTTTAACACCTTTTTCTATTGTAATATACTCCAAAATTAACCTGATGAGAAATCAAGTCGGCCAGAATGAGGGCTAAAAACTTGAGGGCCAAACGTCGGTTTAGAATTTCTCAAAAATAATTGCTTTGTCAATAGTATAGTTCCAAAATCAACAAATGACCCTAATCAAAGTTTAAATTTATTTGTCACAAATGCAAATCAATAAAAATAGAGAGTATTAGATCTCGAATCATCTCTCAAAGGAATTGCAGTGAGGTGTATATATTATCTCTTATAAGAACAAAGGGTTTGTAGATGAACAGGCAAGAAAATAAATGACAAGAAAGGTAAAGTTAATAACTAATGAAAGATAAGTGCTAAAAGACAATATTGGTAAAGACTGAGAATCAAAGTTTTCTAACCAAGTCATTGACCACAAACATGGCAATTACCTAGAGTTAATCCCATTGAATCATCTCCAACATTGGGAGAAAGTCAAATAGACATAGTCAGTCTTAATCCATAGGGCTTACTCGTCAATGGAAACAAGAACAATTAACAATCCTAAATCACCAATCAATATTGGAAATCAACGACTCTTGTATCACTAACCACGACAAGACAATTATAAGAGCAAACCCAATTAGTCAACCTCTAATGGTGAGATAAGTTAACCGGACTTAATCAATCTCAATCCAAAGGTCTTACTTGTTAATGGAAATGAGATTAATTAAAATCTCTAAATTGTCAATCAATTTAGACATTAGTGACTCAAGGTCACTTCAATTATAATTTCAAGCCAAGAGTGTAAAAAAACTACCCTAAAACTAAAAGAGACATTTCTACAAACACTTGAAAGACATAAAAGTAAAACATAGTAAAATAATAATAAAATCTAAAACTATCAAATGCAAGATAACAATAACAATAACTCAAACAATCATCAAGAAAGCATAAAACATCAAATTTCATAAAAGAAAACCAAATCAACAAGAGTTCATAAAACTGAAAGTAACAAAATAAAGAAATTGACAAGTAAAACTAAGAAAATCAAGATGCTAGAACAATAAAAGGTAAAAGAAACTAAATTAAAACAAGATCAAAATCTAAATCTATGAAGAGAACTAAACCTAAAACCCTAAATTCTAGAGAGAATAGAGAGCTTCTCTCTCTAGAAATCTAACCTAAAACATGGCCTAAAGCTATCCTCATTGTTCTCCCCCTTGATCTTCCTTGAGTTTGGCTTGAAATACTTCAGAAATGAGTTGGATTGGGCCAAATTTGGCCCGAAATCACGACTCACGTGTTCACTTAAGTGAAATCACGTGCTGGCAGTCATGTGTACGCATGGAGCATGCGTAGGCACAAAGTGGCGAATTTCCAAAACATGCATACACGCAAGACATGCGTACACATGACCATAAGATGCTCCAAAATTTATTTCTTCATGAATTCTCCACTTTTGCATGCTTTTTCTTCACTTCTTCAAGCCATCCTTGTCTTTTGAGCTTGAAATCACTCAACAAACACATCAAGATATTGAATAGAGTTTAAGTGAATTAAATGTAGCAATTTGAGGGCCTAAAAAGCATGTTTTCAATCATTAAGCACAATTAGGAGAAATTCACAAAACTATGCTATTTCAGGGAATAATGCAGGATAAGTTGATAAAATTCACTCAATTCAATCCAAAATAAACCATAAAATAGTGATTTATCAAACTTCCCACACTTAAACAATAGCATGTCCTCATGATAAACATCAAAAAAGAAAAGAAAGGGTATCAACATTTATTCAATGTAAACTATCTATATGCAATCTATCTAAATGCATATAACTACTCTATCTAATGCTATCTAATTACCTATACGTAGTCAAAATAAATCAATTTTCAAGAATACACATATAAATAATCAAGGGCTAAAGAGAACAACAACCAAGTCAAATCCACAATTGAATTGAGTTCTAAAAAAGAATTTACAAACTTGTAAGATAAGAGATAATCACAAGTGGAAATATAGAATTGAGCAATCGAACCCCTCACTGGATGTGTATACGCTCTAGTCGCTCAAGTGTTTAGGGTTGATTCACTCAATTCTCCTCTAATCATGCTTTCTATAATTTGTTCTTTATCTAACAATCAACATTTATTCAATGTATGCATACAAATATCATGAGGACTTTTTCAAGGTTGTAATGGGGCTATGGCAAAGGTAAGGATGGATATAGCTAAGTGAGCTAAAATTTGAATCTTTGATCAACTTAAGCTCTCACCAAATACATATAACAACCTATACAATTCTAAAGCAAACCTAACTACCCATCATTTCACTTTTTACATAATCATGCATTCTTTTCAATTTACATCCCATATGAATTGTTATTATTACTTTTCCTTGGGGCCGTTGTCCTCTTTTTATTGCTTTCTTTTTCTTTTTCTTTTTTTTCTTTTTTCTTTCTTTTTTTTTTCTTTTTTTCTTTTTTTATTCAAAGTGAAATATATACACAAGTGTCAATGCATATGGTTTACATAATTAATACATGAGTGTGTACCCAATTCCTAAGATTTTTAATAAAAAATACAAAACATAACTTTATCAACTAATGTTCCCAAATTTCTCCACACTTAGATATTACACACTCTCACTAGCATAAGTTTTTCAAAGATAAAAATGAAGGACATTTATTGTTTTTCACGTAAGGCTAGTAATGTGCTAAAATTAAGAACAAAAGGAGAATTAATAAGGCTCAAAGTTGTCTAACAAAAGTAGATGAAAGAGTAAGGCTATATAGGTAAGTGACCTAATTGAAATGAAGGCCTCAATCACATCAATGCATATATACACAGAATAGGACATAAAGAATCAAACAAATCAAAGATTACAATCATAGAATAACATACACGAGAATGAAATATTGGTTAATATGATGTAACCACACATTAAGGCTCAAAACTCACAAGGTTGTGTGTTCTAGCTCTAAAACTATGTTCCACACTTATAGTTCAAGCAAGTTTAAATGAAAAATATAAGCTCAAATCAATTTTAGAATGCCCTATAAAGAATTTTTCTTGAAAATTTTCATTAGTTTGGTATATGCAATGTGATTGGATGAAAATATAAAAAAAAACCCTAAGTTCATTTTCTAATTTCAATCAAACCAAATCATCATGTATATAGAAAACTAAACTAGGTGTAATTATCACATTATCCAATCACAATCAACAACTAAAGACTAAAAGCATATATACAAGGCAAAATAAAAGTGCATCAAACTATAAAGATACTAGTTATGTACAGACCAAACTAATAAAAGTGAAATAAACTAAAAAAAGCACTCAAAAAAAACAAAATAAAGCTAAAAGTGTTTAGAATAGAACATTTCACCTAGAAAGATTATCGCCGATTAGTCGGACGACCTCCCCACACTTAATATCTGCACTATCCTCGGTGCTCATGCAATCATGCGGAGTGGAAGGAGTCGTCATCATCGCCATCGTCAGCTGGTGGGTCCCGCTCCTCCTCCTCGCTGTGCTCTGAGGGGTGTCCAACTCCTCCATCGTCGCGTCCCAAGCTGGGTGCTATCTTTTGATATTCTCATAACGTCGCTTAGAGTGGCACTCTAAACGAGCTATGTCCTCGATGAGCCAGTGGACGAGATGGTAGATCGTCTCTGATGATGATGATGATATTGCTGGTGCTGATGGTGCTGAGGGTCCTGAGGGGCCTGCCTCTGAAGTGGATGCTGCCTGACATCTGCCTCTGCGTCTGGAGGTCGGCTAAGGTTTGTACCAGTCGCCATGTGGTATCACCTTCTTGCTTCCTGTGATGGTCGGCCTCTCATCAGTGGTCAACCAGACAACCTCGGCCTTTGTAGCTAGCTAAGTAATCATACACAGGAAGGCCTGGTTGCCAATGTAGTGAGCCCATCCCGTGTGCTTTTTGATGAGCCTTGGAAGATACAGCTGCTTACCTTCCAAGACATACCAGATCAAGATCGCCATGTCAGCAATGATGTGGGTCTCGTGGGTGCTTGGCATCACATAATTGGCTAAGATCTGCTGCCAAATCCAAGCCTCAATAGTCAGAGCGTGGACTGAGATAGCCTTGGGAGCCATTTTGTCTACTCTGTAGATCCATGAACTCCCAGGCCTGGCAATGACTGCTGATGAGAGAACTTTTGCGTGGTCTAGAAATTTGCGGATAAATTCTCGTTGCAAGTATAGTTTCTAAACCTTCAAAAGTCCTTTCATACAAACGTTTTGGTTGTCACAAGTAACAAACCCCTTTAAAATTGATAACTGAGTATTTAAACCTCGGGTCGTCTTCTCAAGGAATTGCAGGGAAGTATGTTCTTATTATTAGCTATGAAGATTGTAAATTGGGGGTTTCGGAAGTAAGGAGGGAATATGTTATATGACAAGTAAAATAAAATAATAATAATAAAATCTCTTGGCAAGGTATAAGAAATTGGAAGTCTAGACTTAGTTATCCTTATCAATAATAATGAAAGTTAAATTTTAATTCCACTTAGTTGACCTTTACTAAAGCAAAGGAAAGTCAAGGGACAAATTGGTTTGATCTTCGAATCCTGTTTATTTCCTAAGAAAAGATTGGGATTATTGAAGTTCAACTCAATTGGCAAGATAACAATTATCAATTATGCTGTTGAATTGGATAACTCCTGAGTTACTGATTTCTTAACCAAAACCAAAAGGGGAAAAATAAATCTACTGGAATAAAAATGCCTTCAGATGGGAAGCAATAATCATGTAAATAAAAGAAAGCAATAATAACTGAAAGACCTCAAATAATATTAATAAGGGAAATTATAATCTAACATGAAGAATTCATAAACTAAATTGGAAGAATAAATAAAAATAAAGAACCTGGGATTGAGAGTCACTCCTAAAACTAAGAGAAGTCCTAAATCCTAATCCTAAGAGAGAAGAGAGAACCTCTCTCTCTAAAAACTACATCTACTCCTAAAATTGTGAATATGAGAGCTTGATTATGAATGGATTCATTTCTCCACTTTATAGTCTCTAATCTGTGTTTTCTGGGCTGCAAATTGGGTCGGAAACAGCCAAGAATTCGCTGGTTGTGAAATCTGCCACGCTGGTTTTTCGTCATTGCGACGCGGCCGCATGGAGCACGCGGTCGCGTCACCTAGCGTCAGGGCAACTATAGCATATTATATATCAAATTGAAGCCCTGGACGATAGCTTTCCAATGCAACTGAAACCGCATCGTTTGAACCTCTGTAGCTAAAGTTATAGCTGTTTGAGTGCGAAGAGGTCAGGCTAGACAACTTAGCAGTTTCTCCAACTTCTTGTATTTCTTCCACTTTTGCATGCTTCCTTTCCATCCTCTAAGCCATTTCTGCCCTGTAATCTCTGAAAACACTTAACACACATATCAAGACATCTAATGGTAATAAGAGAGGATTAATATTAGCAAAGATAAGTCCAAAGAAACATGTTTTCAATTAAAGCACATAATTAGGAAGGCAAATGTAAAACCATGCAAATAGTATGAATAAGTGGGTAAAGAGTAGATAAAAACCACTCAATTGAGTACAAGATAAACCATAAAATAGTAGTTTATCAACTACCATCAACTTATCCCAGTCAAAAGTCATCATCTTCCTTTCACTTTCTGCCTCTTCAAAAGCATCTTTCCCACTGGGCCTAGGCAAAAAGTGAAAGGTACGCTCTATGACATCCTCAAAAACTGGAACCTTCTTGCCCCGTAGGTGAACTGCATCGAGGGCCCCTGTGTAGTAGTTAGCGTAAAACTCTTGGACTTGCGATGCGTTCACTGTCACAAATTTCCTATCTAGGAACTCCCATCCCACTGAGCAATCCGATCCTGAGTAAACTTTTGCATCTCAGGGGGTATCTAGAGTTTCCTTTCCATGTGCAAGTTCCTACTCTGAAAATCAGAGAAGTTAAGCTCCGAGTAAAGGTTGATGAAATTTTATGGATCAGTGGGAGGCGTATTCTGATTAACTCTGTCTCTCTCACTGATCCGTCTCTCAGATAGTAGCTCGTCTATTGTTTTAGCGGTCTGTTGTGTTCTTTTCCTTTTACCGGACCCTGTGGCCTTACCCTTTTCGTTCCTGTTAGACATCCTGAAAAAGAACGAAGGAAACAGGTATATGAAATGTATTCTAAAGGCACACAAAGCAAAATGATGTAACAAGTAGGCAAGAAGTGGAAAACTGAGGTAAATAACAGTAGAACGGTGAAGTGAACGAAGAAAGTAGAATTGATTGGAATTATATGCCAGATTCAAAACAATAGTAAACAGAGATTTCATTCCAAACAATCAAAGCAATCAAAGTCAGTTAGCTTGCCTGTTTATTATAAATAAGGGAAGGAAACATTGTTGCTATGCAAGCTCACATTGAACTTCGCAACAATGCAATATGAAAGAAATGACTGAGTCAAGTATGTGTAGTGCACATATTCATATGAATAAACTTTAAGCTTAATCAATTGGTGATGAAAGGGATAAAGCAATGATCAACAAAGCAATTAAGGTAAGTTCAAACACAAAATTACATTCCAGTACTAAAATCACAGGATTGGATTAAGAAACAAAAAAATCCATGCCTCATGTAACTTAAATCAGTTAAGCATGATAAAAGCAGATAAAACTAGTTGCATAGGCTAAAATTTCTTAATCCTGTGAATTAAGGTAGGAGAACTTCAATCAAGAAAAACATCCAAGTTTTGGTCAATTATGAAATTAATTCAATCCATTTAATGCATATGAGTAAATAAAAATTAAAACAAGTAAAGAAATTGAAAGTATTGACCAAAATTGGCAATAAAGCTTATCTGAGGCAAATTTTCCTTGAAAATAGTTAGAATACCAGGTCTTATTGATACAAAAATCCATCAATAAGACCTTGCATTACTAATTCATGAAAATGCAGCTCAGTGCAATAAAATCGAAAGAAAGCTTAGCTCTTAGCAACAAAATAGTAAAGCAAACAGCCAGATAATCGACGAATTAAGCTTAGTAAAGTTTCAAAGTAGGATTAGCATAATGTCAAACTCAATTAATCAACCGCATCAAGAATGAATAGTTAAAACCAATTAAACAATTTTTGGCAGTAATTCAGCAGTTAACTATCACATTTCATAAATTCACTCAATCAAACAGGTTTTCATATGAATGCAGTAGTAAATCAGAAACCAATTCATATGAATCAAACAACTAAATGTAATTGAGTGAAGAAAAAAAATTTACAATTCAATCAATAAAACAAGAAAGTCATCACCATGCAACAAACAGATTCAGAAGTATTCAATCCAAACACATTCACAACAGCAAAATTCCAAACCTAAAATCCACTACAAACTAAGTTCAAACCTACCTAACCACCTAAATCAACTAAAGCATAAATTTTAACTAATTCTAACTAAATAAAATTAAACTAACAGAGATGGAAATTAAACAAACCTGAAAACAGAGTAATGTAAGAACAGAGAAAGGGAAGGGATGGTCGCGAGGGTTCAGCCACAACTTTGGTGACTGGCCAAGGGAGGTGGTTGATGAGCGGATAATTTATACGCTTTTTGGCATTGTTTTTAATATGTTTTTAGTATATTTTAGTTAGTTTTTATTATGTTTCTATTAGTTTTTATTCAAAAATCACATTTCTGGACTTTACTATGAGTTTGTATGTTTTTCTGTGATTTCAGGTATTTTCTGGCTGAAATTGAGGGACCTGAGCAAAAATCTGATTCAAAGGCTGAAAAAGGACTGCAGATGCTGTTGGATTCTGACCTACCTGCACTCAAAGTGGATTTTCTGGAGCTACAGAAGCCCAATTGGCGCGCTCTTAATTTCGTTGGAAAGTAGACATTCTGGGCTTTCCATAAATATATAATAGTCCATGTTCATACTTTGCCCGAGATTTGATGGCCCAAACCGGCGTTCCAAGTCAACATAAAAATTATGGCGTCAAAACGCCAGAACTGGCATAAAAGCTAGAGTTAAACGCCCAAACTGGCACAAAAGCTGGTGTTTAACTCCAAGAAAAGTCTCTACATGTGAAAGCTTCAATGCTCAGCCCAAGCACACACCAAGTGGGCCCGGAAGTGGATTCTGCATCATTTACTCATTTCTGTAAACCCTAGGCTACTAGTTTTCTATAAATAGGACCTTTTGCTATTGTATTTGGGCACCTCATGACACTTTACACGTTTCATATTGTATTCTGTATGACATGAGTCTCTAAACCCCATCATTGGGGTGAGGAGCTCTGCTGTGTCTCGATGAATTAATGCAATTACTAATGTTTTCCATTCTATCACGCTTGTTTCTATTCTAAGATATTCACTTGCACTTCAACTTGATGAATGCGATGATCCGTGACACTCATCATTATTCTCACCTATGAACGCGTGCCTGATAACCACCTCCGTTCTATCTGCAATAGCTTGAGTGCATATCTCTTGGGTTTCTAATCTAAGATTAGAACCTTCATGGTATAGGCTAGAATTACTGGCGGCCATTCCTGAGATCCGGAAAGTCTAAACCGTGTTTGTGGTATTCCGAGTAGGATCTGGGAAGGGATGATTGTGACGAGCTTCAAACTCATGAGTGCTAGGCATAGTGACAGACGCAAAAGGATCAATGGATCCTATTCCAACATGAGTGAGAACCGACAGATGATTAGCCGTGCGGTGACAGCGCATTTGGACCATTTTCACTGAGAGGACGGATGGTAGCCATTGACAACGGTGATCTACCAACATACAGCTTGCCATGGAAGGAGCCTTGCGTGCATGAAGAAGAAGAAAGTAGGAAAACATAGATTCAGAAGATAGAGCATCTCCAAAACCTCAACCTGTTCTCCATTACTGTAAAACAAGTATTTATTTCATGTTCTTTTACTTTTTACAATTAAATCTGAGAGTTATTGATATCTTGACTAAGAGTTACAAGATAACCATAGATTGCTTCAAGCCGACAATCTCCGTGGGATCGACCCTTACTCACATAAGGTATTACTTGGACGACCCAGTGCACTTGCTGGTTAGTTGTACAGAATTGTAAAAGTGTGATTGTGATTTCGTGCACCAGTGGCGTTGGCGGCAGTTGACAATGGAAGTGGTGAGAGGAACAGGTCACTGCTGCGGATAGGGAAAGGAGGGAGAGAAGAAAAGAGAAGATAAAGGAGAATTGAGGGAACGAGAGGAGAAGAGTGTTCAACGGTAACAATGGGATTCGCTGATGGTGAACGACGGGTGGCAGTTGGAAATGGATGTTGGGGAAGAATGGAGAGACGTTGGGGAAGAGAAGGAGACATTGAGGATGAAAATGGTGGCTTGTGCGAATGCGTATTAGGGCTTCGTATAAGAGTGGGTGCATTTTGAATTCATGCATACACATCAAGTATGCGTATGCATGACTAGGGCAATTGGGGGTGGTGTGTATGCGAGAAATTGCTACACACGTAAGGTATTGCCATTGCCCCCTTATGTCGTGTACGCATGACTTTCTTGCGTACGCAAAATTGGGAAACTTTATGGAGTGTGCGTACGCATTAGGCATACGTACGCATTAGGCATACGTACGCATGAATGGTGGTTTTTTTTAACCATAAGTGTGTGCACGCACAGCATATGCACAAACCAAGTTTGGTGCTATTTTTGGTGTCATGCGTATGCATCATCCATGCATACGCATGAATTGGTGAACTTTTGGAAATCATGTGTACGCATGATCTGGTGCTCTGCTTTCAAACATTTTTCAACTCCTTACACGAAACCAAGCATTTCACTTAAGCCAAAAGATTACCAAACCTTATTTAAACATGCTAAACTATCAAGAAAATCTAATAAAACTATCTAACAATGGAAATTTAACTTATTCATCAACTATATACACAAGAGAAAATTGAAAGATCATACCATGGTGCGGTGTCTCCCACCTAGCACTTTTAGTTATAGTCCTTAAGTTGGACATTTCGGCGAGCTCCTTGTCATGGCGGCTTATGCTTGAACTCGTCCTTGAACTTCCACCAATGCTTGGATTTCCAATATGCTCCAGAATTCCAAATTAATTGCATCCAACTTTGATGAAGTTGGGAACAAGCTAGGAGCTCTCAAAGTTGATCTTCGTGTATGCCGGGATCCCAAATCTTGTTCCTATACCCGTCTTCTAGTTGATTTTCAAAATTCCTTCCGGGTAATAAACATTCAGAATTCTCACTCAAGCACCCAAACATCTTCCTCAACCCACTCAATTGAGTTATTCGCCAACCATTGAACTTAAACCTTGACGATTTAATCATAATGAACCTAGAATAGTGTTTCCAACCACTAACCATCTCTCTTTTGCTCTTAAATCCACATAGAGCTCTAAGTTGACCATCCATTTCAAGTAAATCATATTCAAGATAATAAAGTTTAGGAATAAGAGTTTTACCCACTTAAATAAAAGGAATGGATGGTGACATAGGAAGAGACGTTTCGAATGATCTTGACAAAGTAATTTCCACTCCCGTCCATCCTTGTTGAAGGACTTCCACCACTTGATAAGCGTCTTCATATTTAGTTTCTTCCTCACCAACTTCTTCTAACTCTTCCTCATTTCTCATGTCATATCTCGGAGGTGGCGTAAAGTCTACGTCAATATCCATTTCAAATTCAATGGAGGAAGCTTCATCAAACTCAAAGAAATTATCAGTTGGTGTGAAAACCTCATCAATTATGGGATTTGTCACTTGCTCAACTTCTTCCAATTCTTTACTATTTATAATATGTCTTGGAGATTGTGTACGGTCCTTCTTAACATCTATCTCAAACCCAAAGGAAGAAGACTCAACAAGATCACCAACGTCACTAGTTAGTGCAGAATCACCTTCAATGATGGGGCTTGCTTCTTGCTCAACTTCTCCCAATTCTTCAACCACTTCTTTAGTTTCAATGCATTCAACCTTCTCCACTTGTTGCAACTTATGCTTCAACTCCTTTTATTTCTCTTGAGGATCCAAGATTTTCTCAACTCCACATGCTTCAATTGAAGTTGGTTCTTCTCTTTTATATGCGGAAGTACTTGAATTGTTGGAAGAGTGTATTGGGGCTAAGTGAGATAGAGATTTGACTAAGGTAGCCATGATATTTTTTTGCCTCTCTTGGATCTCTTCTTGCTCTTGGAAAAACACTTTGAGTACTTCTTTCGTTGAGAGTTATGGAGAAAAAGAGGGTTCATCATGTGGGAGAAGGTCTTCATATATAGAAGGTGGTTCATATTGGTAAGAATGTTGAGGTGATGTGTATGAGGGTAATTGTTCAAGAGGTTCATGGGAGTATTGGTGTTAGAATGGTAATGGTTCTATGTATAATTCATATGGCTCATGTGATTGTTCTTGAGGCACATATGGTTGGTGGTATGGTGGATATGGATTAGGTCCATATGGGAGTGTTTGGTGGTGGAATGGGGCTTGGGAGTATTGTGGTTGAGGATAATATTGAGGATAAATGTCATAGGCTTATGGTGCTAGAGGTTCATTACCGTAGTAAGGTCCACCATATCCATAGGATTGGTATTCACCATGGGGAGGATTGTGCTTATAGTAGTCTGAAGGAGGTTGTTGCCATGAAGATTGTCCATATGCACGTGGCTCCTCCCTCCATTGATTTTCCATCCCATAGTGTGAACCGGCATTGAAGTTACTATTTCCTATAACATAGTCACAGCCATACTCAAAGCCACAAGGAAGAGAATTCATATGAAAAAGAACAAATAAAAACAAAAGATATAAAAAAAAAAAAGAATAGCAAACTCCTAACTGCTAACAAAAATCAAGAAAACAACCAAAAAACAAGTTATTCACATATGCACATATTGACGATAACTAATAAATGACACAAATTTGTAATTCTCCGACAATGGTGCTAAAAACTTGATGAGGGCTAAACGTCGGTTTAGAATTTCTCAAAAAGAATTGCTTCATCGACAGTATAGTTTCAAACCAACAAATGACCCTAATCAAAGTTTAAATTGTTTTTCACGAATGCAAATCAATAAAAACTGAGAGTATTAGATCTCAGGTCGTCTCTCAAAGGAATTGCAGTGAGGTGTGCGTATTATCGATTATGAGAACATGGTGCTTCTTCAGTCTCATTACATCCATTCACTTTATTCACCTCTTCATTCATAACAGAATTCACACTATCATTCACCTCATTCACATTAGCACTCCTCTCATTCTCCCTCTCAACAGACCTTTTCACTTTAGCAGTGGTCTCCTTCACAGTTTCATTAACCTCATTCACTTCACCAAGATCAAAATTTCCCCTCTTATTAATCTCACCAACTTCCTTAATGGTAACATCACCTTCATGCACATTATCACCAGGCATATTGATTTCATACACACTCTCACTGCTACCATCAGAGACCACCTGTTCATCGATGATGTCAGGGTTGGCATCAATAGGGTGGTCAAAATAAAGTTGCACAATGTTATCATTCTTCAGAGTACTTTCACACATTCTCATAACATCAGCATCCCTCCTAAGTAACCTCAACCCATTGGCTAAATCTAGAACGGGTTCCAACCAATAAACTTCATTATATCTAGTTTAACCTAGGTTTAAAAATAAGTCCTTAATAAAAAAAAGGTTACATGTCTCCACATTCACCCTATGTATTTAAGTTACTAAACTTTCATCATATTTGACATTACCCTCCCCATCCTTTTACAAGGAACCTGATGAACGGATAATTTATATGCTTTTTGGCATTATTTTTAGTATGTTTTTAGTAGAATCTAGTTACTTTTAGGGATGTTTTTATTAGTTTTTATGTTAAATTCACATTTCTGGACTTTACTATGAGTTTGTGTGTTTTTCTGTGATTTCAGGTATTTTCTGGTTGAAATTGAGGGACTTGAGCTAAAATCAGATTCAGAGGTTGAAGAAGGACTGCTGATGCTGTTGGATTCTGACCTCCGTGCACTCAAAGTGGATTTTCTGGAGCTACAAAACTCAAAATGGCACGCTTCCAATTGCATTGAAAAGTAGACATCCAAGGCTTTCCAGCAATATATAATAATCCATACTTTGAATAAGGATTGATGACGCAAAAGGGCGTTGAACGCCAGTTCTACACTGCAGTCTGGAGTTAAACGCCAGAAACACGTCACGAACCAGAGTTGAAAAGAGGATAGGATGCAGCCATTGACCACCGTGATGCCTCCAGATGATTAGCCATGCAGTGACAGCGCATCGGACCATTTTCATAGAGAGGATGAAAATTAGCCATTGACAATGGTGATGTCCTTACATAAAGCCAGCCATGGAAAGGAGTAGGACTGATTGGATGAAGACAGCAGGAAAGCAGAAGTTCAGAGGGACGAAAGCATCTCTATACCTTTATCTGAAATTCTCACCAATGATATACATAAGTATTTCTATCTTTATTTTCTGTCTATTTATTATTTATTTTCGAAAACTCCATAACTATTTTATATCCGCCTGACTGAGATTTACAAGGTGACCATAGCTTGCTTCATACCAACAATCTCTGTGGGATCGACCCTTACTCACGTAAGGTTTTATTACTTGGACGACCCAGTGCACTTGCTGGTTAGTTGTATCGAAGTTGTGAATGAAAAACAATTTATTAAGATGTGCGTACAGAGTTTTTGGCGCCGTTGCCTGAGATCACAATTTCGTGCACCAAGTTTTTGGCACCGTTGCCGGAGATTGTTTGAGTTTGGACAACTGACGGTTCATCGTGTTGCTCAGATTAGGTAATTTTCTTTTTGTTTTATTTTCAAAAATTTTTCAAAAATCTTTCAGAAATTTTTCTTTTGTTTTCGAAAAAAAAATACACAAAAAAAAAATTTTCTTTTCAAAAAAATTTTTATTATGTTCTTCAGAATTTTTAAGAATGAATTCTAGAGTTTCATGAAGCATGTGAAGCCTGGCTGGCTGTAAAGCCATGTCTAAATTTATTTGGGCTGGGGCTTCCAACCCAACATTATCAAGAGCAAGCTAGTTGTTGCTGATCCACCTGCTGCTGTTCCTGATCCACCTGATTTACATGCTAAAGCTTGACTGGCTATTAAGCCATGTCTAACCCTCAGATTGGAGCTTTAGACTAAGAGTACAAGATTCCTGGAATTCATATTAAAAATTTTGGAATCCTTATTTTTCTTTTTCACAAATAATTTTCGAAAAATCCAAAAAAAAAATTAGAAAATCATAAAAATCAAAAATATTTTGTGTTTCTTGTTTGAATCTTGAGTCAGATTTTAAGTTTGGTGTCAATTGCATGTTCATCTTGCATTTTTCGAAAAAAATCATGCATTCATAGTGTTCTTCATGATCTTCAAGTTGTTCTTGGTAAGTCTTCTTGTTTGATCTTGATGTTTTCTTGTTTTGTGTCTTTTCTTGTTTTTCATATGCATTCTTGCATTCATAGAGTCTAAACATGAAAGATTTCTAAGTTTGGTGTCTTGCATGTTTTCTTTGCATATAAAAATTTTCAAAAATAAGTTTTTGATGTTCATCTTGACATTCAAAGTGTTCTTGGTGTTCATCTTGACATTCATAGTGTTCTTGCATTCATCACATGCTTTGATCCAAAATTTTCATGCATTGCATCATTTTTTATGTTTTTCTCTTTCATCATAAAAATTCAAAAAAAAAAAATATTTTTCCTTTTTTCTCTCATAAATTTCGAAAATTTGGATTGACTTTTTCAAAAAATTTTAAAATTCAATTGTTTCTTATGAGTCAAATCAAATTTTTAATTTAAAAATCTTATCTTTTTCAAAATCTTTTTCAAAAATCAAATCTTTTTCATTTTTCTTAGTTATTTTCGAAAATTTTAAAAATATTTTTCAAAAATCTTTTTCTTATCTTTATCACATAATTTTCGAAAATAACATCATCAATTAATGTTTTGATTCAAAAATTTCAAGTTTGTTACTTACTTGTTAAGAAAGATTCAAACTTTAAGTTCTAGAATCATATCTTGTGATTTCTTGTGAATCAAGTCATTAATTGTGAT